>NW_022436948.1:14611513-14627527 GCF_009761245.1 Sapajus apella
TTTTTAGTAAAGACAGGGTTTCACCATGTTGTTCAGGCTGGTCTCAAACTCCTGGTTTCATGATCCACCTGCCTTGGCCTCCCAAAGTGCTGGGATTACAGGCGTGAGCCACTTCACCCGGCTGTCAATGTGAATTTCTATTTTATGCTTTTGATACCTAACACGAATGTTAAGTTCTTACTGTCTGATTTCTGTTGTGTAGCCTCTCTTTGTTTCTTCTTGTCATAAGCAGTAAAACTGGATCTGATCCTCAGAAAACCATCACACCCTAGTCCAACATCATGGGGAGAACCCTCTTGCAATATTTTGCACACTTTGAATTATTTTTTCAAATTAAACAAGGTGTCTCTTCCTTCACAGTTTTTTTTTTTTTTTTTTTGCCTTATAGTAGGAAAACTCAAATGCAAAAACCATGTAGGGCAAATATATTTGGAATGATTATTTGTCTTAGAAGGTTTCTCACTAAGCTTCCAGCAGTGATTTGCCGGACGCCCTTTTACTTATGATGTGATTTGCAAAACTGATTTCCATGTGAATTTGCAGGCACCTGTAAGTTGAGTCTAGGATGGCTACAAGTAGCATTTTGAGGTTTGAGCACATAAATACTAATGTCTTACTTTAGAATCGTAGGTTATGAATTACCTGGTTGCTTTGTTTCTTTCTGCCAGGTTTATAAATGGGAAAGTTTATTTCTATAGCAGACTGACAGCTTCTAAGCCAGGAATTTTGCCTGCCTCGAGTAAACACAAAAAGACTTTAAATTTTGAAAACAAAGCCGTCTTTGTGACATGACATTCCATTCTCGCCCTCTATTCATTCTAGTCAAGTTTAAAATCATCAAGATAAAAGCTTATTTTAGTTGAGTTGCAAAGACTAGTCAAGATGTCTTTCATTATGAAATCTACTTTATTGGATTGGAGAATCAGAATATGGAATTTCTGCATCTTCATCTCAGTCTGGGAAAGTTTGTAAAATTTTTTGCTGATAGATTCTGGTTAAGGTTAAATCATGCAACCACAGTTGAGGGTTTGTGACCAGGGTTCTAAACCATGGGATAAAAGTGAGACTTCACAAGGTGTAGCCTGGATGTCTGCAGGTAATTGTTCCTTTCACAAACACTTTATTCCTGACTTAAAGTACTGCACTATTATAGGCACTGCAGAGCTTCAAAACTATTTTAAAATTGTTCCTTACCCTCTTGGCATTTCTGCTGTGTTCAAAGTAGACCCCAGGGGAAGGCTAGGGACGAGAAATACCACTAGGTCTCCAGGGCTTTAGGCCCAGCCACCTGGTGAAGGCTCCCTTGACAGACAGCAAGGGCTCACCTGTCGTCCCTGGCCTGATGAAACCCGCATAGGAGGCTTTGGCTCCATTTAGTCCAACTGTTGCCAAAACAACTAATCATTTAATTGAAATGCACAGTTCAGTTAAACAGGCTGCATGGCTGAAAGGGTGAGTGTAGTCAATATGATTGACTGATTGTCCTTTTAGACCATCTAGAAGATTTTAGCAACTGGAAATTCTCCAAGCGTTCTCTTCTTAGCATCCATTAAGCTTTTCAGTTGCTTCATCTCTTTAGATCGTGGGATAGTGGGAAAATATCTTCGCTCTTGTACAGTTCTGCATTATGAATCCCCTGTCACAGCTGGAAAATGCTTTTGTGACCTTGCAAATAAACCCATCTGAAACGTACCCTGATTCATTGTTGCTTTCACTTCTTTAGATGCAGAGGCAAATGCCGTGTGTGAAATTGTCCATGTGAAATCCGAGTCTGAAGGGAGGCCGGAGAGGGTCTTCCACTTGTGCTGCAGGTGAGCTGCGCCTGTGAGGTCGAGGCCGTGTTTACATTCTGCAGATGGGAACCAGGTGGCGATCTCATCATGTTTTGATGTTTGGTACATTGTACTGTAACACTGCTGAGATACAGTAAATGGAGAGTCAGCTGGGAGGAGGTGACAGCGTGGGAAGGTGTTATCGGGATTCCTGCTCGTTTTGAGAACAGCCTGTGTTGATCACCTGCACGTCTTGAGGGGAAGCTGGGCTCGTGACGTGGGGTTCTACTTATTTCTTGTGGTTTTTCTTCTACCCCGCTGCCCTCTTTCTTCCCTCCCTTCTCTTCTCCTCTCCCTCCTCCCATGAGAATTTGAGATCTTCTCCCATATACAATGTATGCTTTTATTTTTCTAAAACTATGAGATGAATGACCCCAACAGATGACATTTAATGTTTTTGGCTTTAAGTGTGCCCTATATTTAATATTGCTTTAATTTAATCATAGATGCTCAGCGATTTACTCAATAATTACCCAGTACCCCACACAGTGAGTACTCATATACTATGGATTACCTATAGAAGACAATAGAATCAATACTATATGATTGTTAGCAATATTTTATCATGCTAGTGTAGTAAGAAGGTACATATACCAAGTGTGAAATATGCTAAGCACCTTCCATTCATTGTTTCATTTAGTCAGACCAAGGTATTAGGTTGGTGCAAAAAGAAACTGTGGTTTTTACCATTTAAAGTGACTAAAATTAGTACCATTACTTTTAGTGGCAAGAACTGCAATTATTTTTTGCACCAACTTAATACTATTATTACTCCAGGTTACAAATGGGGAAGCAAGGTTCAGAGATGGTACTTTGCCTAAGGCCTTATAGAAAATGAATACTGGGACTGGGCATGGTACCTCACGTCTGTAATCCCAGCACTTTGGGAAGCAGAGGGAAGCGGACCACTTGAGGTCAGGAGTTCGAGACCAGCCTGACCAACATGGTGAAACTCCATCTCCGCTAAAAATACAAAAATTAGCCAGGCATGGTGGCAGGCACCTGTAATCCCAGCTACTTGGGAGGCTGAGGCAGGAGAATCACTTGAACGTGGGAGGTGGAGGTTGCAGTGAGCTGAGATCACGCCATTGCATTCCAGCCTGGGTGACAGAGCGAGACTGTCTCAAAAAAAAGAAAAGAAAATGAATGATGGGTTTAACGTCAAAACCCATGTTTTATTTTTGCTATATCACTTCTCTGTGTTGGGTGACAGAGGTCAACAAGGGGCAGATCCCCGGGAAGCTGTCAGGACTACAGGTGAGATGTTTTTTGTATAACCACGTGGGGTCTGAGCACCACCTTTGCCATCTATTTTGGCTCATCCCTTTGTGATGCTGTTGGTAACATTTACAGGGTTTAGTAAGCTTGCCTACATGGATGCCATATTTATTGTTAATAAGGAATACCAGGTGAAACCTACCTGGGTAAAAATATTGGGAATAAAACAAGAAAAATAACTCACCTAGGAAGCATTTGTTTTGAGACGGAGTCTTGCTCTGTCACCCAGGCTGGAGCGCAGTGGTGTGATCTCAGCTCACTGCAACTTCTGCCTCCCCAGTTCAAGTGATTCTTCTGCCTCAGCCTCCCAAGTAGCTGGGACTACAGGCATGCACCACCACGCCTGGCTAATTTTTGTATTTTTAGTAGAGACAGGGTTTCACTATGTTGACCAGGATGGTCTTGATCTCTTGACCTCGTGATCTACCTTCCTGGGCCCATAGTTCTTAACAACATAGCCTTGGACCAGGCACGGTGGTTCACACCTGTAATCCCAGCACTTTGGTAGGTCAAGAGATCGAGACCATCCTGGCCAACATGGTGAAACCCCATCTCTACTAAAAATACAAAAATTAACTTGGTGTGGTGGTGCATGCCCGTAGTCCCAGCTCCTCAGGAGGCTGAGACAGGAGAATTGCTTGAACCTGGGAGGTAGAGGTTGCCATGAGCTTAGATTGTGCCACTGCACTCCAGCCTGGCGACCAAGTGAGACTCCATCTCAAAAAAAGAAAAAAAAACCAAAAACCACACAGCCTTAATATTTACATGTTGAAATGTGTCATGGGAGCCTTTGATACTGAATAGGAGAGAGCTGAGCTCTAGAAGACATTGGAAACGTTGAGATGTCAGCCTTTGGGTGCTCTGCAGAGCCACACAAATCTTGTGGTTCATTTGCCCTCAAAAACATTTTACAATGAAAAGCTCTGCCTTAAGTGCCAGGAGCAGAATTTGGCAGCTTCTTGGTACAAACTCCCACAGTCCATAGGTCTGTTCATTAATGGGCTGCTCTGCCCCGCATCAGCAGCAGAAGATGGATCCCAAAGCATGAAGGGAAAGGAGTTATGTGCTGTTTGTCCCTGGCTGTGAAATCGCCACTCAGCACAGAAATTGGAGTCATGGCCTCAGTCTTTAGCCTTTGGCCCTGAGGGATATTTGTTTGGTTGCCCCTGATAACCTTAGACGTTCCCCATGTGTTAAGCCCTGGTTCTCTAACGTGTGCAAATCTTCTTTTCCTAGCTCCCCAGAGAGCCGAAAGGATTTCCTGAAGGCTGTGCATTCAGTCCTGCGTGATAAGCACAGAAGACAGCTCCTCAAAACCGAGAGCCTGCCCTCATCCCAGCAATATGTCCCTTTTGGAGGCAAAAGATTGTGTGCACTGAAGGGGGCCAGGCCGGCCATGAGCAGGGCAGGTACTGTGGGGATTCAGACATTCAAGATCCCCATTACCCCCACTCCGCTGTAGAATCCAGTGAGCTTGACCTCCTTGTTGAGTGGGGGTGAGGTGTGGCCGGGTGGGGGCTGACGTAGGAGGGTGGTTCTTCCCTGGTGTGAGGTTCCTTGCCCTTGCCTCCTTCCTGGTGGCTCCTGGGGATCCGCCCTGTGTCTCCTCTCGCCCTCCCTCCAGCCTTCCCTTTGCCTCCCTTCTCCTTCTGGCTGGTGAGCTCCTCTCTCATTCGCCAAGCTGGGAAGCTGACACATCCTCTTTCAGGAAAGGCTGTCTCAGCCTGCTTGCAGAATGAGAGTTGCTGCTTTGCATGACAGCCAGCTTTGTCTAGCAGAAAGCCGTGTGTCACAGATCAGCAGGGTCACAGCCCTCTGTTCTGAGAACAGGGTGGCTCCACGGTCTGGCAGCCCAGCAATGGCTGCTCTCGGCAGTCAGGATTCTAGGTTTGGAGCCCACATGACACTTCCAGTTTTTATCCTTGCCTTGTGCCTGCAACTTTTAGTCACCATGTGAATTTAGGGAAGCCTTGAGCTATTCTTGGAAAAAAAGAATCTAGAGTTTAAATGATCGCAATTAAATACTCTGGAGGACTTAATCCATCTCAGTGGAGCAGTGAAGGAGTGAAATGAATACTACCACCTGTAAATGGCAGCAAAATTTATGTAGGAAGAAAGCTGTTTTCAGAATACTTAGGGACTTAATGACATCAAGATACTAACATTTTTATCACACCTTTCTTAAGAGGCAGCCCAGAATTTCTGCAGGGACAGAAGTGAGAATGCTTGAAGGTTTTCATAGACAAAACCTACCTGGCTTGACATGGGATATTACATTGTTTCAGCACCTTAAATTTAATGTTAGGGGACTAGTTATTGTGAACCTCCCCTCTAATTAATTGATAAATATTTATTGAAAACTTAGCGCAATGAACACCCAGCACTTTGTGAGGTTTTCCAAGGTATCCTAAGAGTCTTGCGTATGTCCATATCTGCAGTTTTCGTGGGAGCCCCATGGAAGAATAGTTTATTGATCCTTTCTAACTCATTTTAGAGATTTTTATCTTGGATTTGTCTTACGCGCCCCTCTTGCTTGCCAGGGAAATGTTTAAACAGATTTGGGAATGTGTATCTCAACCTCAGGGAACTCACCTGTCTCAGTTGTTAATCAATGAACCGAACTTCAGAGCTGCATTGACTTTGAAGCTAAGCATGGTTAGTCTGTCACTCAGAAGTTTTCCTGCTGAGATCCATTTGGAAAGAAAACAAAACCAGCCTACAATTTGACACCATCATCCATCATCATGATTACTGAGAGAAAGCTTTGATGTCACAGCCTGTTGGATCTCGATGATTGAAAGATTTTTCTGCCTGATGGCTCATTTTTGGCTGAAGAACGTCTATCACTTTGCTTTGGAGGCACCTCGCTATTCTCAGAATCTTCTTATTAGAGGATTTTAAAATGGTGCCTGAGCAGATCAGCACAGCAGTAGCTGGTCAGCTTTTATAGGGAGCACTGGAAATAGTCAAAGATTGCATCCCTAAAAGACTGAGAAGAACCCAGTAATGGTAGCCGGGTTCTTAAGCATACTAAGGACAGATCCTCATGCTTCATTCTTCATTGTCTTGAAAACTCAGGTGGTTGATTTCACCCTCTGTTCTGTTTGGCTAGGACAGTAAAGCTAAATACTCTGCTTCCACACTCAACCTATAGTACTCTCCGGCTGCCAGTAACCCAATGAAAAGTTTTTTCGTTGTTCTTTTTTCTTATGAAAATTTTCAAACTTACGGAATTTCTGAAAGAATTCATACCTACCATCTATATTCTATAAGATTTTTCTGTATTCTCATTATCACTCATCTATTAGAATCCATCTGTCATCCATCACCTCATCTTTGACACATTTCAAAGATGTAGACATTAACACACTTGACCCCTAGATACTTCAGCATGAAGCCATTAACAAATATTTCCAGTAGCTTTGAGTTGGGGTCGTTCTAATGTATCGATTGCAGAGAGAGATGCTGTGTTTCGCTGGTGCTGAGATAAAAGTGAACAAGAATTTTTGTCTCTTAATAGAAGTAGGTGGTATTTTTTCCTCTTTTCTATTTCTTTTTTCCATTTTGCCTGGAAATAGCTTTTATTCCCATCCTCAAACAAGAGTGGTGTCCATTTATTCCACATTTTAAGATGGCGGAACACTCAGGGATAGTGATGGACACACCCGGGTCCGAGGCAGAGGATAGCTGCAATGGGAGCCAGTTCGGCCCCTCGTTGAGCTCTCTAACCTTGTGCCTGCTGAGTGTGAAGACAAGGCTGCATCTGGCGGTAATGCAGACGAGTCATCTTCTGGCGACATTGAAGCAATTGGACGATTTCTGGGGGCTTAGGTTTCAGGAAAGCAGCTCCCAGTTGGCATTAGACTCTGCCCTTCCCCTGGAAAGCCTGTGTTGCATTTCACCTTTTTGTGTCTAACGTAGTAACTGCTTCACTCTCAAGGGAGAAGCAACAGCCCTCCCTGTGAGCAGTCTCTTGGGTATGCATGTGGTGGGACTGTCTGTTGGCTTGATTGGATGGTGTCTTTTGTTCACTTATTTTCACTTCTGGCTTCCTAGAGGGCAGTAGGTGAAAGAATGAATTCTTCTTAACTAGTCATCACTTTATACAGCACTTTGTTGATCAAACTGCTTGGGTGTCATTGGTGTTTTATTTCTCATTCTACTGAGGCACAGATAAGTTAATTGCTCTGTAGAAGAATGAGTGATACACAGAATGCAATGGGAGGAGACTGAGGCTTACATCTGCTTAGCCTCCCAGCTCATGTGGGACTTTGTCAGAAAGAAGACAGGGACGTAACTGAAGACTCCGTGTCTTTGAGAGCCAGTCTTTTTCTCAGGCTCTCTAAGGGGATGTGGTGCCCTTAATCTAACTGCAGATCCCAGGAAATGTTACGTTCAAGTTCCCAGAAAACAAGTAACTTGGACCAGTGCCTCTGCTTCCCTGATGCATACGGGCATTTTCTACAAAGACAGCAAAACCATAGATGCACCCCCAGCCTTACTAAAGACCTATTCCAGCTAAACAACCCTGGGACACCCCGGGGAGATCTTCATAGCCTTGGGTCATGGGACATGACCGGCGCTGAGGACACTAATCCCCAAATCAGTGGTCTGTCTCTAGAGCAGCTGCAGTCCGTGTTACTCATCTCTTAGGTGCACAGGTTAGAACAGCAGATTATTTCAGAGTGAGTTGGGTTCCCCTTTGCCCATAACCTTCAACCTCTCCTGTGTGCCCCGGTTCCCTGTTGCCCCTCCATCAGTTGCTGGGACATCTTCTAAGTCCAGACACCTCGACAAGGTAAACACTCCAAAACACACCGGTGATATCTAGACCTTAAGCCCCGAAAGACATCAAGGCATTCAGTGCATACCGTTGAGGTTTTCATTTTCTCCTGTCCTTTGCTTTCTGGATTTTCATCTTATGTAAAGCATGCGGGGGTTTTATTTTTATATTTTTGTGTGTGTGTGCAGTGTCTGCCCCAAGCAAGTCTCTTGGGAGGAGGAGGCGGCGGCTGGCTCGAAACAGGTTTACCATTGATTCTGATGCCGTCTCCACAAGCAGCCCGGAGAAAGAGTCCCAGCAGCCCCCCGGTGGCGGGGACACTGACCGATGGGTAGAGGAGCAGTTTGATCTTGCTCAGTATGAGGAGCAAGATGACATCAAGGAGACAGACATCCTCAGTGACGATGATGAGTTCTGTGAGTCCGTGAAGGGCACCTCAGTGGACAGAGACCTGCAGGAGCGGCTTCAGGCCGCCTCCATCAGTCAGCGGGAAAGAGGCCGGAAAACCCTGGATAGTCACGCGTCCCGCATGGCACAGCTCAAGAAGCAAGCTGCCCTGTCGGGGATCAATGGAGGTCTGGAAAGTGCAAGTGAGGAAGTCATTTGGGTTAGGCGCGAAGACTTTGCCCCCTCCCGGAAACTCAACACTGAGATCTGACTGTGTGCCCTGCCCCGTAGAGAATATGTGTAGATACTCCCTGCCCTAACTCTGCCCACCCTCCCGTACCGTCAACAAGAATGTCCCCTTAGGTCGCGCTCTTGCACACACGGTTTTGGCAGCTGACTTGGTTGGTCCTGAAGCCATGTAGCCACCCAACTTCGTCATTTTCAACAACATCGGAAGGAATTGCTCAGAATCCCAGATAAGCTTGAATCCTATCTTCTGTGTAGTTACCAAGGGCTTTTATTTATTCTCAATGAATCAGGGCCTGAACAATTAAAAGAAAAAAGATTCCATAGCACTGGAAAGCAATCACCCCCAGGAGTTGACATATGTATGACAGATTAATTTAAGGGATAGTAGCACACACACGATCCTTCTATCTGAAATCGGTCTCCTAGTCGGGGAAACCACTTTCAAACACAAAATGAAACGAAACGTGTACAGCTCGCAGTGTTCTGACTGTACCCTTCCCTCTTCCATGTCTGAGAATCTCTGTGTATTTTAAGAATGTGTGAGGAGAGGGTGGCGATTCATGTTTCAATGAGCCTTTTTTTTTTCCTTCCTGTTTTGGTCTATGGCTGGTCTCACTGTATGTCCATGTTCGGAAGCTCTAGTTTTGCATAGAATTATAGAGATGCCAAACTCTTTGGAAAGAGATCCAAATTTATCACTTGAGAGAAAGAAAAGAAACACTATTTTTTGTATTTTACCTGAGATACAGGGGCACAAATAGATGAGAATTTTACAGTGTTAGTGTAACCCTGAGCCTAAAAAATGAGGATATAACCTTTTACAGAGAGAGTGAGGCGTGGTGGATTTATATTTATATATGAAAGGCCCACAAGCTCATGCTAAGGATACACTTTTTTTTTTTTTTTCAAAAAGCAAAATTTTTTTTTTTTTTTTTAGTGTTTGAATCTATATTTGAGACGGGAGTTTGGTTGGATTAAACATGACACCCAAGTGGGCAGTGTGTGTGTCTGTTGCACATGGCAGGGAGGGGAGCCTCCTTCTCATGGGGTTGCCGTGGTGATCATTGGTTTTTTCCATCAAAATTGCATCTTCATCCATAGATTACCTTCCCCTTCCCTGACAGTCCATAACCAAACCTTTTAACAGAAAACCTCTTTAAAAACATCTCTGGTGTTGAACACATTCTTCTTGCCAACAAAACAGGGTAAACATGCTCAAAACGTTAACGGTCTAAACACATATCCAAATACCAAGAAGAAAAACAAGTTATAGCACTTTCGATTTTTTTTTTTTAAGGTTTATAGCTTTTTCTTTTCCCATGTCACAATGTCCACTTCCTAAGAAGGGTTTAAATACTATGAAAACTTTCTTTTTGGGGAAAATATCTATTTGGTGTTTGACACATCAGTAGGTACTTTAAAAACCTGAATTTTATAGTAGCTTTAGGAGTTATATTTTATAAAAATCAGTTATGACTTTATATTTCCAGACAATAGAGAGTTCAGAACATCACGCTCTTGTGCCTCTGCCTGCTTTTCCCGCTTTCCCACCCCGTATTCCCCCCGCCTTTCGGGTTTCCAGGGCTTTGAGCTTGATCTTTTGAAAGTTTTATTCTATTAAATTTTTGCTATATCTTCTGGTTTTCTTAAAAAGCTTTAGAATGGTTTCTATACCCTTTGTATCACTGCATTTTTCCATATCATCTCCGGTTGGATTGCGTCCAGATGGAAAACGGAAGCAGAGGCTTCTAATCGTCGCATTTACTGGTCCCAGTGCAACACATCCATCTGAAAACACTCGGAAGTCTGGTGCTTGGAGAGGGTGCCATTGTCTCTTGTACATAAGGTCATGACGTGTCTATGTCAAAAGTTCTTATATATTTCTTTTATAAGCTGAAAGAAGGTCTATTTTTATGTTTTTAGGTCTATGAATGGAACGTTGTAAATGCTTGTCAAACAATAAAAATAATGAAAAGTATCTGGACGGTTCTATGCCTTTATGGATGGGAGGATGAGTATGAATTGTTGGTGGGAGAGAGGCCATGGGAGAAGATGCCTGGGAACGCCATTCACGAACATAACTCGTGATCATCAGGAGAACGCTGTTGTGGTAGAGCTTGAAGGTTTTTGTTTTTTTTTTTTCTTTTTTTTTTTTTGAGACAGAATCTTGCTCTGTCACCCGGGCTGGAGTGCAGTGGCACGATCTTGACTCTCTGCAACCTCCACCTCCCGGATTCAAGTTATTTCCCTGTCTCAGCCCCCGAGTAGCTGGAATTACAGGCACCCACCACCACACCTAGCTAATTTTTGTATTTTTAGTAAAGACAGGGTTTCACTATGTTGGCCAGGCTGGTCTCGAACTCCTGACCTCGTGATCTGCCCACCTCGGCCTCCCAAAGTGCTGGCATTACAGGCGAGAGCCACTGCACCCGGCGGAGAGCGTGAAGTTTTAACAACAAAAAAAGATGTACGACAGTTGCTTGGCATCTTGACCTAACGTTTCCCCTACTGGGCACTGTTTCTTTTCCAGCCTCCTGCCTATCCTGATAAGAGCAGGCTGGGGGGTTCCCGTGAAAATATTGGGGTGAAGTGCAGAGCTCCAACTGGCCTGACTGAGCTCTAGAATCACTCCACATTTTATCACCGTGGGCCTGCTGCCTGAGTCTTCCACAGAATCACAAAACAAGGTAAATACACTCTTGGGCTGGCTTTCTCTCCCTGTCAGAGTCCCCAGATTTGACCCTCCTGAGTCCCTTACAAACCTTCCCCATCAACATTACGCTATCCATCCCTGCCCTCAGTGAAAAGATTGTCCCCACCTGTCACTAAGAGCCTCTCTCTGGTGCCTGGGGAGCCCTGTTGTGTCGCTACTTGCCCCTCCGCGCAGGTCCTGACGCCAACAACGTCAGTGTCACCAGGAGCTTGTCGGAAGTGCAGAAAATGGGGAGGCAGGAGGAGCACTTGAGGCTAGAAGTTTGAGACCAGCCTGGGCAACAGAGTGAGACCCCCATCTCTACAGAAAATAAAATACATAGCAAGTCGTGGTGATTCACACCTATAGTCCCAGCTACGCAGGAGGCTGAGGTGGGAGGATCGCCTGAGCTCAAGCATTTGAGGGTTGTGGTGAAATATGATCATACTCCAGCCTGGGCAACAGAGACCCTGTCTCAAGAAAGAAAAGAAAAATGCAGAAACTTGGGCAGAGGCATTAAATCACAGCTTCCATCTTAACAGGATCCTCTGATGATTCAACCATGTTTATGTTTGAGACACATTGGTTTGGTGGCCTTCAAACATTTTGATGCTGAGCAGTGATTTGGACCACATTCCTCTTTATTTTCAATCTGTTCAGGCATTACAGCAACAATATAGACATCTTTAAGACACAAAAAGATTTCTCTCCATAGCCAATGCATCCGTCTTGGGGGATGACTGAAGCCAGCTTTAACACCTACTCTGTGAAGTTATTCCAGCAGTTTGCACTCTGGTGTAAATGGATTTAGCAGTTTGGGCTGCTTTCCTCACCAATAGCTGAGCCAATGTGTGCGGATGAAAGTCAGCTATAGAGGAATCATCATCATACCTTTCCCCCCTCGTTTCATTTGTTCTCAGGCTCATCTACCCCCAGGCTGCAGAAAACATCCTCAGGTTACCTCTCCCTTTCTGTTCTTGAGGTTTGGGGGTGGGGTACTCCCTTATGCAAAGATAACTAGCAGCAACCAATGTCCCCATCCATCCACAGCCTCCTTCATGCCGGTCGGCGGGCTCTCTAGTGTTTCCTTTTGCACACCCAGGAGCCTGTGTCCCCAGCATTCTGTCTCCTCTCAGGGGCGTTGCCAGGATGCCTCGCCCAAGTTCTGGTCCCTTCCCTTCCACAGAGCTCTGCTGCCTGTATTCCCAAGGTGCTGTTGCCTTTTCTGTGTATGGGTGATTGTGGGGTTGAAGACAGAGAAACTGGATTGCAGCGGGGAGCCCTTACCTGGTGCTTTTTGCAAACTTTTTGTTGATACCCAAATTTTATAGGCAATTCTGCTTTTTGGCACAAACCTATTCCTATTACGTGGTAGGAAACTGCTGTGACAGTTGCCTTAGGAGGGAGGTGTTGACCAGGTGTGGGGGGAAGAAGTGCAAATACAAGGAGAGAAAGAAGTACTCAAAATATTCAATCACTTACATAAAGAATGTGTGATATTGAAATTGCAGTGTCCCGGCTGGGTGTGGTGGCTCACACCTGTAATCCCAGCACTTTGGGGGGCTGAGGCAGGAGAATCATTTGAACCCAGGAGGTGGGGCTGCAGTGAGCTGAGGTCGTGCCACTGCACTCCAGCCTGGGAGACAGAGTGAGACTCCCATCTCAAAAAAAAAAAAAAAAGAAAATGCAGTGTCACAATCCCCCAGGCTTCTCTAAAGGAAGTCATTGTTGGAAGAAAGAAAAAGGAGTATTTATACCCCAAATCATGAATGTGCAAGGCCTCGGTAAACACATGGGGTATGGATGCTGTTGGCAACTTACTGTCTTCTGCTGAACAGTAATAGAAACAGGGATGGAAACCCTCCCGGATCATGTTCCTGGGATCACTTTGTTTCCATTCTTCTGCCTGTCATATGCCTTCCCGCCCCCACCATATACCAGCAGAATGCATCCCATAGAAAACGTCATTTGTCGACAATGGAGTTTATTCTGGTCTATGCTTTCTACATCATGAAGCAACTTTTAGCCTATACATTCTACTGTTTCAGTAAGTCCATTTCTACTGTCACTGAGTTCACCACCTCAGCTGTGTTCCTGAGTGACATGTGACTCATACACATTTTTATGTCACCGCTGTCAAGCCGGACTTGCGATTTCTAACTTGTGTGCAGTAGATCCTCTGTGGTTGTCTAGTCATTGAGGAGTTATTTCTTTTATTTATTTATTTTCATTTTGAGACGGAGCCTCACTCTGTCACCCAGGCTGGAGTGCAGTGGCTTGATATCGGCTCACGGCAACCACTGCCTCCCAGGTTCAAACGGCTCTCCCTGCCTCAGCCTCTCAAGTAGCTAGGATTACATGCTCGGCTAATTTGTGTATATTTTGGTAGAGACAGCATTTTACCATGTTGGCCAGGCTGGTCTCAAACTCCTGACCTCAAGTGATACACCCACCTTAGCTTTCCTAAGTGCTGAGATTACAGGCGGTCACTTGGGATTAAAAATGACAAGGGATTTAAACTATGTGGACACCTTGCACTTTCTGTACAGTCAACTACTTTCACATTGGGGAGGTATGACACTTTTTTAAAAAACCAAATCCAGTGTCCTTAATATTTAAAAAAAAAAAAATCAGGAACCACATAGTCCTTCATATTTTTTTTTCTTTTTTTTTTTTTTTTTTTTGAGACAGAGTTTTACTCTGTCACCAGGCACCAGGCTGGAGTGCAGTGGCGCGATCTCAGCTCACTGCAACCTCCACCTCCCGGGTTCAAGCAATTCTCCTGCCTCCGCCTCCTGAGTAGCTGGGACTACTGGTGCGCATCACCATGTCCAGCTAATTTTTATATTTTTTTTAGTAGAGACGGGGTTTCACCATGTTGGCCAGGATGGTCTCCATCTCTTGACCATGTGATCCTCCTGCCTCGGCCTCCCAAAGTGCTGGGATTACAGGTGTGAGCCACCATGCCTGGCCAATCCTTCAGAATTTTTTTCCATATTCTTCAACATACTTCATACCCAGATCAAGCCAAAGTTCGATTTTTTAGCCAGTCCGGCCCTAGTGGAATTGCTTTCGCCTTTCTGGGCACCAGCTTCATCCTTTTTGACTGCAATACTTAATTTCTTTTCTTGAACACCACCTGGGGCTTCCTGGACTGCTCCCAAGAATGATTTGGTTACTGAGTTCAGCGCCTGACGTCTGAAACAGGATGTCCTGTGTTCCGTTCTCATATCTGTGCCTGTCTGTTCTGCCTGGTGCCATTACCTTGTATTTTAGACATTAATGGTTGGTTAATTATAAGCCTCTCACTTTCAATCAAGACTGTAACATTTGATTGTCCTTGATTGGTTTCTTGAGTATATGCATGGGGTATGCATGTGCACACACACTTAAAAATGAGTTTATAATTTATTAACGTACTGTTTTGTTAACCTGATTTTTACTCTTAATGATACAAGTTGTAGACGTTTGCGTGACATTCTAAAAAGGTCTGCATCACTGTAAGTCATGGTCACATCCATCATGATGGTCATAGTTCACCATAATTTACATGACCAATTCCCTGCTGATGGGCATTAAGGACTCCAGCAGATGGGAGAGTGGTAATGGCTCCCGGAACAGAGTTGTTCAGTTTGGAGGATGGATAGAAAGTCAACGTAGGGATGGAGTGTCATTCACTTGAAACAAATCTTGATACCTCTTACTAAAAGCCATTGCATACAAGATACGTTTCTGTGGAAAACCAGGGAAACAGACTATGACTGGCGGATCTTCTCTTACCCTTTCCGGTCTATGGGAGTTTCTCACCACCAGTTGGAGTAAGGTGCATCAGACCCGACAGGGCAACGATCCTTGAACCAAAGGTGACTTTCCAAGGGTTCAGGGATGCAGATGGTTTAAGGGGAATCCGTATCTAGAGACTCAATGTCAAATGCCCTTTCCTAAAATTGATCTGCCCGGGAATGTGCTTGTGATAAAGTGCACATTCTCTTCCCTCCCTCTCTCTTCAGAGTCATCTTGCTCCCATTTTATTAAAAAAAAGAGAAAGAGACTCCTCTCAGCTGTCCTGGTTGTACTTAGGGGGAAGAGCCTCTAGGACACCAAACAAATGGTCACAGAGCGGTGGTGTGTTCAGAAAGTAAATGACACCACCGACCAGGGAGCTAATCCTTTGGTGAGCCAGGTGGCTTCTAATTATTTGCTCCTAATCAGTTTGAAGGAGGACCTAATCAGGTCATCAGGTGATAATCATTAATTATAGATGATATCTCTGATTTGGTACATAGAATTCAAGAGGTCAGAGAATTGAGTGACACATAAAACTGCCTTAATTAAACTCCTTTCACTCCCAGTAGTCTTCAACCAAGGCTTTTCTGTGCTTGCATCTACAAAAACGAAAAACAGAAATAGAATCGAGCAGAACCCTGTCTAGCTAAAAATCAGATCCACTGAATGGATACATGAACTAATTGAAAAATAAAAATCTCTGTCCATTTCATTAAGAGATTATTTCCAGTGAAATTTTATTCTTTATATTTTTATATTTCTCTTTCTCTCTCTCTCTATATATGACTCTCTCTCTCTCTAAAATATATATATAATATATATATTTTAACATAGAAAACTTTTAACAGAAATTTATCTCTCTAATATATATTATATATATATTAGAGATATATATATATATATGGTCATAGGAAATGTCCATATATAGCTCTCTAATATATATATATATAATATATATATAATATACATATTAGAGAGAGAGACATGGTCATAGGAAATGACCATAT
>NW_022436948.1:14627927-14652423 GCF_009761245.1 Sapajus apella
TATATATATAAATTATATATATAATACATCTCATATATATATATTAGAGAGAGAGATTGATTTATTATATATATATATTTTGGTATATAAGAGAGAGAGATTTATTTTTGTCACCCAGGCTAGAGTGCAGGTGCGATCATAGCTCGCTACAGCCTCTAAGTGGACTCAAGCAATCCTCCCACCTCAGCCTCCTGAATAGCTGGGACTACAGACACATGCCATGACCGGTGGGGCTAACTTTTAAATTTTTTGTAGAGACAAGATCTCCGTATGTTGCCCAGGGGGTCTTGAACTCCTGACTTCATGCAGTTTTCCCACCTCAGCCTTCCAAAGTGCTGGGGTCACAGGCGTGAGCCACTGTGCCTAGCTGATACATTTTTATATTGATCAATTGTGTACCAATAATAATTGCAATGGTAACACAATCCAGAAGTCATTTTTTAAAAAAATTGTTGGAGCTTTATGGTCATAGGAAATGCCAAAAGTTTTAACATAAAAATGTGTGTACATATCTTTGTTGTAAAGAAGTATGATAGGGTAATAAAGTATTATAAAATGGGGCTAAAAGGAAAAAGGAATGATATGAAATTATCAAGTTTTTAAATGTATCTTTTGTGTGTGTGTGTGAGATGGAGTCTCACTCTGTTGCCAGGCTGGAGTGGCACCATCTCAGCTCACTGCAACCTCCACCTCCCGGGTTCAAGTGATTCTCCTGCCTCAGCCTCCAGAGTAGCTGGGCTTTCAGGCACACACCACCATGCCCAGCTAATTTTTGTATTTTTAGTAGAGACGGGTTTCACCATGTTGGCCAGGATGGTCTCGATCTCCTGACCTTGTGATTTGCCTGCCTTGGCCTTCCAAAGTGCTGGGGTTACAGATATGAGCCACTGCATCTGGCCTAAATTTATCTTTTGAATGGATGATGGGCATCAAATTGATTTGAGATTTTGGATACACTGGATACATTAAAACTGACATAATAGTTTTCTTTGAAAATATCACATTTACAATATGTATCAGTTGCTAGGTAACAAAAGCAACCTAAGGCTTAGTGGCTTAATACAACAAGCATTTACAATGTTCATGAATCTGGGGGTTAGCTGGGTGGTTCTGGACATGGCTGGCTTGGTGATCTCCGTGGTCAGCTGGTGGTTCAGCTCAGCTGGGGCTGCATGACCTCACACCCTGCGGCTTCACATGTATGTCAGCTGGAGGGCAGCTTGGTCCAGGAACCTCAGCCAGGACTGCTTGTCTCTGCTTCACGTGATCTCTCTTCCGCCAGTAGACTAGCATGGGCTTTCTTACATGGTGACCACAGGCTCCAAAGAGTAGCAGGAGCAAGCCCCAGAACACGAGCAATTTTCAGGCTGCTTCCTGACTCTCCTTTCCATAACCCTTGGCGAAAGCAAGCCGGGTGTCCAGTTGGGAAGGAACTCTCCCGCGTCATGGATCCAGGAAAGAAGTGGGACTCTTTTGGGACCATTACCGCCATCATCTACCCTCTCCAGGCAGTGCATGCTTTGAAACTACTTAAATTTATTTATTTATTTAATTTATTTTATTGCATTTTAGGTTTTGGGGTACATGTGAAGAACATGCAAGATTGTTGCATAGGTACACACGTGGCAGTGTGATTTGCTGCCTTCCTCCCCATCACCTACATCCGGCATCTCTCCCCTTGCTATCCCTCCCCAGCCCCCCACCCCCCACAATCCCTCCCCTATTTCCCCCCAACTGACCCCAGTGTGTAGTGTTCTCCTGAAACTACTTAAATTTATAACCAAAACATTTATTTATGACATTTAGCTGTCAGAGGGAATATATTTTCAAAATTATCTTGGGGAGTTTCTGAAAAGAAATTGGAAATTATTGCTGAGAAGTCGGGGTTATTTTTGAGAGCAGTCCAGGCTTTGTCACGCTCCCCTCTCTGTTGAGAACAGGGAGTCTGAATGCAGAGAACGTGCATGGGCTTTGGGGTGGAACCCCTGCGTGCTTCAATCTTGACATTTCCATTGATCAGCTGTGTGAACCTGGGCAAAACACCAATCCTTCTGTGTCTCTTTCTGCACCTCTGCAGTGGGGATAATAATACCTACTTTATCACGTGACCAATTAGCGGTCACCACCTGCTGTGTCTCCCTCCCGCCCCTACCCCCAGCCCACATGGAGGAAGCAGCGGAGCCTCTATGTTCTCAGTGTTCTGAGATGAGGAGACGATGCCAAGTTTGCTTTGGAAACTTCCAGCTCAGGTTTTGACTAATCAAGAAAACTGGCATTTGTAGAGAAGGAAGCTGGAAAATGCCTTTATTCTAATTAGGGTTTTGTATTCACTTGTAAAGTTATGCACCACCCTGTTAAATATGTAAAAGTCAATCTAGATTTAGAAGTGATCCAAGTGATTAGAATAAAAGTAAACATTTTCCTATTGAATTTTAAAAATCAGAAAAGCTACCTTGAAAGTGTGTTCAAAAGTACTTGGGGTTTTTTTTTTTTTTTGAGACAAGGTCTTGCTCTGTTGCCCAGGCTGGAGTGCAGTGGCACAATCTTGGCTCACCACGACCTCCACCTCCCAGGTTCAAGCAATTCTCCTGCCTCAGCTTCCTGAGTAACTGGTACTACAGGCACACACAACCATGCCTGGCTAATTTTTGTATTTTTAGTAGAGACGGAGCTTCACAATGTTGGTCAGGCTGGTCTCGAACTCCTGACCTCAAGTGATCCACCCACCTCGGCCTCCCGAAGTGCTGGGATTACAGGTGGGAGTCATCCCTCCTGGCCTGATTTTTAAAGCAAATATGGATGCTGTACTCAAACTAGCAATTTCGTGGGTGAGCCCTGTGTCACTGCCATATTACTCAATAATTCATGTTCAGATAGCTGAGTCTGAAGCACCCCAATTTGGGAATTAAAAAGAATTAAAACCCACAATCTATGTCTTAGCTAAGATAGGAAAAAATCATTACAATTTTTTTTTCTGGTTGAATTTCAGATTTCTCCTGTAACTCTGCACACCAGAAAGGGATCTATAGTACAAATACACATGAAATTCCATCAACTGCTCCATTTTTTTTTTTTTTTAATTTTCCTTAATCTTGTTCAGGGCATATACAATTTGTTTTAATTAAAATTATTCACTCAATTTTTATACGGAACATGCTTGAGAATTCTACCAGAGTTTTCTTGATATTTCTCTTTCTTAAGCAATTGATCTTGAAATTCTCTTAAAAAATGATATCTGAGTTTTAAAAATTGTAACTGACTGCCTGTGGAAGAAAAACAATTTTTCTTTCTATCTTTCTTAGTTTTAACTGGGATCTTCGTAAGCAAAAACAGATTATCAAAAGAAAAGCGAACAGAAGCTTATTACAAGTATATTTCATATACACGTGGGAGAAAACTCAGAGAAAGAGTAATTGTCAAATAGGTGACTGAGAATTTTGGTGTATACAGTACTTTAGCAAAGAGCAATACATCCTTAGAGAAGTGACAAGATAAGGAGAAGGACCATCAGTCTTAGGCGTGGCAAATTGTGGGAAGGCAAATAAGCAGAAAGGAAATTAAGGGTGGATAAAAACTAGTTTGTCATGTAGATTCCTCTGGTGCCATCTTCAGGTTGATAAGGCTGTGAAGTCATCTCTTTCTGGCAGAGAAGAGGGGAGGGACTCTGATGTAAATCTACGTTTTGCTTTTAGGCAAATAGGGGAAGGGCAGAGAGCTTTTCTCCCATCTGCTTCTTTTCAATTTCCTTCAGCTCAGAAGAAGCCTTATGCAGGCCTGGGGCGCAGCAGCTCATGCCTGTAATCCCAGCACTTTGGGAAGCCAAGGCAGGCAGATCACTTGAGGTTAGGAGTTCAAGACCAGCCTGGCCAACATGGTGAAACCCCCGTCTCTACTAAAAATACAAAAATTAGCCAGATGTGGCGGCATGCACCTGTAATCTCAGCTACTCAAGAGGCTGAGGCAGGAGAATCACTTGAACCCTGGAGGCGGAAGTTGCAGTGAGCCAAGATCGAGCCACTGCACTCTAGCCTGGGTGACAGAGCGAGACTCCTCTGTCTCAAAAAGAAAAAGAGAAAAAAAAGAATCCTTACGCCAAAGTGTCATATATTGGGGTATTATATTTGCTACCCTTCAGTTGTTATCTTCTTTTGCCCATTTTTCTGTAATAGCCCAGAAAAGTTGGTCTGCTTTTTATTTATGAAGAGCTCTCTTATGATGACAGCTGGTCCAAGATAATCTCTTATGTTTCTGACCTACAGACTCCAGCAATATCATGAACCCCGCGAGTGGGATCCCAGGCTGCCGCTACCATGTGGTGGAGCCTCAGAGGGGCTCCCTCTCTGCCATGGAGCTTGTTTTCATAAGTTAAGAAATGGTCATGCTTTTCTACATGGAAATGTTTCTGTTGTACCTTGGTATATATTTAAGAAATTTTGACACGGAAGAAATGAAATTGTCTTGGGAGGCAAGAAGAAAGCTGATATCTCAGGCTGGAAAAGTCTAAGTCATTGGTTAGATTCTGAAATGACTCTGAAATGTTTTATTAATTGAATTAGTCCATTCTCACGTTGCTATAAAGAACTACCTGAGACTGGGTAATTTATAAAGAAAAGAGGCTTAATTTGTTCATGGTTCCACAGGCTGTACAGGAAGCATGGCTGTGGAGGCCTCAGGAAACTTACAATCATGGTAGAAAGCAAAGGGGAAGCCAGCTGGAGCAGAAGGAAGAGAGCAAAAGGAGAAGTGCTACACACACACACGCACACACACACACACACATGCACACACATATATATTTTAAGATGGAGTCTTGCCCTGTCACCCAGGCTGGAGTGTAGTGGTGCAGTCTTGGTCCACTGCAACCTCTGCTTCCCGGGTTCAAGCAATTCTCAAGCTTCAGCCTCCCAGGTAGCTGGAGATTACAGGTGTGCACCACCACACCCAGATAATTTTTATATTTTTAATAGAGACAGGGCTTCACCACATTGGCCAGGCTGGTCTCGAACTCCTGGCCTCAATTGATCCACCCTGCCTTGTCCTCCCAAAGTGCTGGGATTATAGGCGTGAGACATTGCAGCCAGCTGCTACACACTTTTAAACAACCAGATCTTATGAGAACTCACTATGACAAGAACAGCAAGGGGGATGTATGCCCCCTGATCCAATCACCTTCCACCAGGCCCCTCCTCCAACACTGGGGATTATAATTCCACATAAGATTTTGGCGGAGGCACAAATCCAAAGCATTTCATTAGTTTACTGATAACCAGATGAGAAAAAGGAACAAGACGGAATTTCAAGAAAAGGAGAGGGATCTTTTAAAAAACGACTTTTAAAATTGAGGTAAATGTTTATACAGTGAAGTGCACTGCATAAGTGAATACTATAAACCAAAAGTCAAATTCCATGTCTTTTATTAATTGAATTAGTCCATTTAAATCAGTAATTAAATGGTCCGTACAGATGGTTCATATCTGTATGGACCCTTCCTCTTGGCCAAAAGCATTTTAAAATTAACCTGAAACACTAGTTCAGGCTGTGATGGGAAGGGGAGCCAGACATTAAACCCATTATACCCTCCTCCCTTTTGGAATTACTGATAGAACAGGGTCTTTAGGTCTAATAAGAAATATTTACAGTCTATTCTCTATGAAGCCTGCTACCTGGAGGCTTCAACTGCATAATAAAACCTTGGTCTCCACAATGCCTTATCATGATAACTCTATTCATTACAGGTTTTTAGATAATATCTCCTTCAATCAATTGCTAATCAGAAAATCTCTGAATCTACCTATAACCCGGAGGCCCCTTCTTCCCACCTGTGCAGACAGAACTGATGTGCATCGCACATGTATTGATGGAGGTCTTATGTCTCTCTGAAATATATCAAACCAAGCTGTAGGCAGACCGCCTTGGGCACATGTTCTCAGGATCTCCTGAGGGTGGTGTCATGGGCCATTGGTCATTCATAGGTGGCTTGAAATAAATCTCTTCAAATATTTTACAGTTTGGCTCTTTTTGTCAACAATACCTTGGTGATATAGGGGAGGAAAAGATAATTTTCCCTCTGTTTTTCTGGGTTCTTAGGATCTCTGTAATAAAAGATTAATACAAACAAGCCGAAGTTTATTAATGTTATATCTCATGTATACCTGACAGATACCCAGAGAAATGACTAAATTTCAAAGCAGTGGCATAGAACCCTGGCTTATATACCCTCGCCAGAGAAAACAAAAACAAGAAGGAAACCGTTAAGGGAACAGATTCTGAAGAACTTTCTTCACTGTTCTCTCTTAGATGCAGAGCAAAAATTAAGAACCCAGTTCTAAAAGGAGCTAAGAGTTTTGATCAGTCCTGGAAACTGGATAAAATTTGAAGGATTTCACCTGTTTAAGGTGCAGATAAGGGTATCTTCCAGGATAAGAACTGGAGGGAATTACCCCAGATCAATGCAAATGGGTTGAGAAATGCCTACAAGAAATGTCAGAATCTATGAAAATGTCAAAACCAAACATGAACAAGGGCTTCACATGGAGATTCCGTGATATTATTTTTACTTTCTGTGTTCGTTATTTTTATTTCCCGTTTCCTCATAAAAATTCCAGTTGCACATACGTATACACAGGTACTGTTTATGCCTTTTTCCTGGGACAGTAACAAAGTGAAGAGGAAATAAAATTCCACAGATATTTTCTGGGACAGTAATAGAGCGGAGAGTAAGAAAGTCCCATACATATGTGCTCAAGGTCTCTGCTACTGATAACGGGTAGCCATGCTTGGGCTGTGGCAGTGATGAAGAGGGGCAGCGGGAGGAATTCCTAGGTCCTCAGGACCAAGGAGGCAGCAGTGATGCACACAGAGTGAGGGGACTTAGTAACCGGAGGGTCCCACCCTCGCTCTTTCCCTGTTGTGCTTTTTTTTTTTGAGACAGAGTCTCACTCTGTCGCCCAGGCTGGAGTGCTGTGGTGCCATCTCGGCTCACTGCAGTCCGCCTCCCAGGCTCAAGCAATTCTCTTGCCTCAACCTCCTGAGTAGCTGGGATTACAGGTGCGCACCACTGAGCCCAGCTAATTTCTGTATTTTTAGTGGAGACGGGGTTTCCCCATGTTGACCAGGCTGGACTCAAACACCTGACCTCAGGTGATCCATCTACCTCGGCCTCCCAAAGTGCTGGGATTACAGGCGTGCGCCACCACACCCGACCCTCTGTTGTGCTCTTTAGGACATTTTCACTGGGGGTTTCCTGCAATTCCAGAAGAGGTGCAACCTTTTGTCTAAGGGAAGCATGTGATAGCTTAATGTCCATGTAAACACATGCTTAGAATATGACGTGGTCTTAATTTGGCTTCCAGGTAGCTGATGTTTTCTTCTGGTGGTATCGAGGGATAGTGTAATCAGGAAATCTACACGTCAGTTGTATGTGCTCAAACCCGAGTAGCTTTGAAAATATACTGATGCTGCCCTTGGGGAGGCTGAAGTGGGCGGATCACCTGAGGTCAGGCGTTTGAGACCAGCCTGGCCAATTGGTGAAATCCCATCTCTACTAAAAATACAAAAATTAGCTGGACGCGGTGGTGTGTACCTGTAGTAACAGCTACTCAGGAGGCTGAGACAGGAGGATTGCTTGAACCTGGGAGGTGGAGTTTGCAGTGAACCGAGATTGAGCCACTGCACTTCAGCCTGGGCAATAGAGCGAGATTCCATCTCAAAAAAATAAAAAAGAAAATATACTGATGCCAAGACACACCTCACACCAAGAGAATCACAGTCTCTGAGGGTGAGGTCAGAGCATCGGCATACCTTGAACAATGCCAGTTTAAACTGTGTTAGTCCACATATACATGGATTTCTTCTGCCTCTGTCACCCCTGAGACAGCAAGACTAACCCCTCCTCTTCCTCCTCCTTCTCAGCCTACTCAGCGTGAAGGTGACAAGACTTTTATGCTAATTCACTTCCACTTAATGAATAGTAAATATATTTTCTCTCCAGCTTATTCTGTTGTAAGAATACAGTATATAATACGTATAACATATAAAATATGTGTTAACTGACTCTACGTTATTGGAAGTCTTTTGGTCAACAATAAGCTATGAGTGGTTAAGTCTTGGGGAGTCGAGAGTTACACATGAATCTTTGACTGCATAGGGAGTTGTCCCTCTTACGTTGTTCCAGAGTCCACTGCATTTAGGTTTTTTTTTGTTTTTTTGAGATGGAGTCTTGCTCTGTCTCCCAGGCTGGAATGTAACAGCGTGATCTTAGCTCACTGCAACCTCTGCCTCCTGGGTTTAAGCGATTCTTCTGCCTCAGTTTTCCAAGTAGCTGGGATTACAGGCACCTGCCACTGCACCCAGCTAATTTTTGTATCTTTTGTACAGACAGGGTTTTGCCATTTTGGCCAGGCTGGTCTCGAACTCCTGACCTCAGGTGATCCACCCACCTTGGCCTTACTGCAACATCCACCTCCTGGACTCAAGCGATTCTCCTGTCTCAGCCTCCCAAGTAGCTGGGATTACAGGTGCACACCACCATGCCTGGCTAATTTTTTGTATTTTTAGTGGGGATGGGGTTTCATCGTGTTCCGCAGGCTGGTCTCAAACCCCTAATCTCAGGCAATCCACCTTTCTCAGCCTCCCAAAGTGCTAGGATGAGCCACCACACTAGGACCCTATAACATACTGTTTAATGGTTACAAAGATTCCCTTTGGGTTGACACACCATATGATAATTTGGATGTGAGCTGCCTCCAAATCTTGTGTTGAAATGGGATTCCCACTATTGGAGGTGAGGCCTGGTGGGAGTGGTTGGATCATGGGGGCAGGTCTCTCATGAATGGTTTAGCACCATCCCCAACCCCAGGTGATAAGTGAGTTCTTGCTGGTCAGTTCGCGTGAGATCTGGTTGTATAAAAGTCTGGAACCTCCCCGCCAACCCTGTATCTTCCATGTGACATCACCTTCTCTCCCTTCTCCTCCTGCCATGATTGGAAGCTTCCTGAGACCTCACCAGAGGCAGATGCTGGAGCCATGCTTGTACAGCCTGCAGAACCACGAGCCAATTAAACCTCTTTTCTTATAAATTACCCAGCATCAGGTATCCTTTTTCTTTCTTTCTTTTTTTTGTTTGTTTTTGAGATGGAGTCTCATTCTGTCACCAGGCTGGGGTGCAGTGGCACAATCTCGGCTCACTACAACCTCCGCCTCCCAGATTCAAGTGATTCTTCTGCCTCGGCTGCCCGAGTAGCTGGGACTACAGGCACTTGCCACCATGCCTGGCTAAGTTTTGTATTTTTAGTGAGACGGGATTTCACCATATTTGTCAGGCTAGTTCCCAGGCTGGTCTTGAACTCCTGAGCTCAGGCAATCCACCGGCCTTGGCCTCACAAAGTGCATGGGATTACATCGCTCCTGACCAAGGCATTTCTTTATAGCAATGCAAAAACAGACTAACACACCATAGGTCCTCAAATACTTGCTGACAAGAGGGTCTCAACTTGATATTTGATAATTTTGGACATTTAGATCATTTACCTTTTAGCTCTTGTAAATCAGACACTGTGATGTGAACATTACCTTGAAAATAATTACACCCTTGTATCATTACATTATTCATAGCATAAATAAGCACACCTTTGAAATAATTCCACCCGGAGTTTGCATTTGTAGTATACACTTCAGATTATGTACAGATACCTTAGTCTGGTCCTCACAAACCCGGTGAGGAGATGAATTGGGCGGGTACGCTTATCTTTTCTCACCATCTTAGAGGTGACTGAAGAAGGTGTGGCTTGCACCACAAACAGCAGCGTTTGTGTTCGGTGTTCTCGACCGGGATTAGACGGCACACAGAGGGAATGATTGGCAAGGCCAGGCATTTCCCAGCCAGAAAGTTCATCGATGAGCTATCCTAACAGGACTGCATGCTAGAAATCCAAGGATCAGGATTCTGCCCTGCTTCTCATAGTAAGGGTGAGGGAGGAAGCTCACCACATGTTAAGAGCTTTCTGCCGAACCAGCTTTGAGGGTGCCACGTGTGCCCCACTGCTCCCTGCTGGAGACCTACCTGTAGGATCATCTCAAGTTTTTTTTGGCAATGTCCACAAAATAGTCGAATCTGACTTAGCAACTATGCTGTGAGTTTCCAGGAGCCAGGAGTGGGAGGCAAGCAGGAATCCGTCCCAAGCTCATGCTTTTTAATTTATTTTTATTTTTATTTTCTCCCATCTTTTAGCTGATGGGAGGGCTGTGGCCCTTCGCGCTGCTCTGGTTTGGGAGCGGAGCATCGGTGCATCTAAGAGCACCCAGGTGATTGACTGTAATGTGCCACCTGGATCTAATTTACCTTGAAAATTCATGCATTTGACTAACAGACTCTGGCAGCGAAGAGCTGGACTATGCTTTTTGCCTTGATAAAGAAATAAAGGGTATCAATAGGACGTTGGCTGCGGTTGCTGCTTTTCGGGTGTTTTCCCCAGATTGAAGGGTTTTCCCAAGTGAGGAGGTTGCGGAAGGATGGCGTTACACCTTCCACCTGGTACCCTGGCCGGCTCGGGGCGCTTCCAGTGCCGTCCTGTGAGGGGACGTTTCTCTGGTGCCCTCTCGCGGTGGATCAGCGAAGTGCCGCGTTTTATTTAGAACCACAGTGGACCTGGAAGGAGGGCCCTTGGAAGGCATCTTTTGTAACCCTCTCATTTTCAGACGAGGAATCGAGGATTAAAGCAGTGAAGTGGTTTGCCCAGGCTAACCTGCCTGGTAATTAGGTGAAGTGAGGTTCGGCTGGGGACCGTGTTTACGAATAGGAGAGGGTAACCCAGATCTCTGGAGGTTGATAGCTGGGACAAAGGTTTGGGAAATGAGAACCAGCTGGTGATGGGTGGAATTAGAACAGATGCTGGGTGCCGCACTCAAGGCCACGGGTGATCACTGATCTCACCACTGGAGCCTCAGAACCTGAAACTTACAAAGCCCCTCAAGGCCAGTATGTCCCAAACTGAACTTAGGGTTTCCACCCTTCACTTTATCTTCTTCCAGCACGTTTCATCGCAGTAAATGGCCTCGCCTTCTCTCAGGTTGCTCAAGCTGGACAAGTCGTCATCTCTTTCTGTCATCCACATCCAATCCATCACTGAGTCCTGCTACCTGTAAAATTTAGGCCGGGTTGCGGTGGCTCATGCCTGTAATCCCAGCACTTTGGGAAACTGAGGTGAGCAGATCAGTTGAGGTCAGGAGTTCAAGACCAGCCTGGCCAAACACGTCGAAACCCCGTCTCTATTAAAAATACAAAAATTAGCAGGGTGTGGTGGAGAGCGCCTGTAATCCCAACTACTCAGGAGGCTGAGGCAGGAAAATGGCTTGACCCTGGGAGGTGGAGATTGCAGTGAGCTGAGATCATGCCACTGCACTCCAGCCTGGGTGACAAAGCGAGACCCTGTTTCAAAAAAATAAAAATAGTAAAAAAATTATCTTAAATCTTCCACTGCCAAAACTTCTCCTTGCCTATGATTATGTAAACATGGGTAGTGGATGTCTTCCAGCTGTAGCTGCCTAAATGCTGAGCACCCTTCTTGTGTAGATAGTGTCTCATCTTGCGAGCATTGTCCTGCTTTCTCAAGGTAGAATCTGGTCAACTTCCTTTTCCAGCCCTCCCAGCAAGGAGTGTGTATCCCTTGCAACTGGAATGTAGATGTGTGTACTGGGCTTTACCCAATTAGGTGCAAACCCAGGAGGCTTCGATATGGAAATGAGTGACGTGATGACAGCTGAGGATGGAGCCGGCCTTTCATCAGGGTTTAAATGGAGGGCACGAGGGGATGATTTGGGAGGAAGAGAGGCAAGGGACACAGAGCAGAGGGAACGTGAGGGGAGAGGAGATGCCAGATGATTGC
Source organism: Sapajus apella (assembly GCF_009761245.1). NCBI lineage: Eukaryota > Metazoa > Chordata > Mammalia > Primates > Cebidae > Sapajus > Sapajus apella. The sequence goes on from NW_022436948.1 coordinate 14,639,810, forward strand.
GGGATCATGCCAGGTGACTGTTATTTAGAGCTCTGGTTCTAAAAAAAACTACATTTTGGGTTATGACCCAGCGTGATGGTTAATATTGAGTGTCAGCTAGATTGGATTGAAAGATGGAACATATTCCTCTGTGTGTGAGGGTGTTGCCAAAGGAGATTAACATTTGAGTAAGTGGACTGGGAAAGGCAGATCCACCCTCAAGCTAGGTGGATATTATCTAATCAACTGCCAGCTTGGCCAGAATTAAAAAGGCAGGAGAACGTGAACATACTAGACTGGCTTTCTTTTTTTTTTCTTTTTTTTTTTTTTGAGATGGAGTTTTGCTCTTGTCACCCAGGCTGGAGTACAATGGTGCAATCTTGGGTCACTGCAACCTCTGTCTCCCAGGTTCAAGTGATTCTCCTGCCTCAGCCTCCCCAGTAGCTGAAGTTACAGGCACCCACCACCATGCCCAGCTAATTTTTGTATTTTCAATGGAGACGGGGTTTTGCCATGTTGGCCAGGTTGGTCTCAAACTCCTGACCTCAAGTGATCCGTCTGCCTCGGCCTCCCAAAGTGCTGGGATTACAGGCGTGAGCCACTGTGCCCAGCCTAGGCTGGCTTACTCTTCTGGCCTCCATCTTTCTCTCGTGCTGGATGCTTCCTGCCCTTGAACGTCAGACTCCAAGTTCTTCAGCTTTGGGACTCGAACGGGCTTCCTTGCTCCTCAGCTTGCAGATGGCCTATTGTGGGACCTCACCTTGAGACCATGTGAGTCAATACTCCTTAATAAACTCCCCTTTATAGATACATATACCCTATAAGTTCTGAAACTCTAGAGGACCCTGACTAATATACCCAGGGGGACACAGAGGTGACACATGGTGGTTCTACATTTCTCAGGCTGACAATGGTGTGATTTCAGCTCACTGCAACCTCCGCCTCCCGGGTTCAAGTGATTCTCTTGCCTCAGTCTCCCCAGTAGGCTTTCTCAGGCTTTCAAACTCTGATTCACAAAACCTGTTGCCTTGGTGTAGCACACGCTAACGCCACAGGTGGAACAGATGAGCTGGTGAGGCCGCTGCAGGAGCCTGGGGCTGTGGTGGGTGCTTTGAAGGCTTGTGCAGGAACAAGCTCTGGTTGGAAACAGAGCATCATATATATAAGACAACAAAGCTGATGTACGAAATGATAAACAAGTAGCTAATATGCTGTTAAACAGTTTCACTCCAAAGCAAGGTGTGACCAGATTGGAATTAGAATGTGTGTGTGTGTACGTGTGGATGTATGTATGTATGTGTGTGTTAAATCTATTGTGAGTGCAGCAGTTGCCATAGAGAATTTTTGAGTAAAATCACCCTCTTTGGAAATATAATTTCTTCCCCATAGGGCCACTTTTGGGATCAAAGCTTATTTGGTTGAGTCAGCTTGGGTGACATCCTTGCCAAAGACATTGTTTCATAGGCATTGTTTTTAGCAGAGACACTACAATTTTGCAAAGTAAGAATGAAACTCTGGTTTGGGCTTTTACGGAGGTTTAACAGAAATATAAACCACTTTTGATTAATTGGATTGATTGAACATGTAAATGAGGCAGGTTTTTGTTTCCTCTTATTTCCAGAGCAGAAATAGTCTCATTTTAGACATTGTGTTGTGAGTCGTACCTGCTGTCTAACTTGACTCTTCTGATTAATAGTCTCATTACTTAGACATTCTGTCATGGGTAGTATCTGCTGTCTAACTTGACTCTTCTGACTAACTTATAAGTATCTGAAAAAGAAAATTTGCATTGGGTGTTTTTTAAGATCTTTTCAGTTTACTTACTGAAAAATAGTTTCCCCAGCAGTATTATTTGCAGAAGTGAAAAAAGGCAATTGTTAAATTTTACATAATTGCACAGGGCCCCTAAATAGCAACAACAATATTGAAAAAGAAGAAGAATAATAACTACCTAATGGGTACTGTGCTTATTATAGGGGTGGTCAAATAATCTGTACACCAACCCCCCATGACATTCAATATACCATATAACAAGCCTTGATGTGTACCCCTGAACCTAAAATAAAAGTTAATAAAAAGAAGAAAGTTGGAAAGCTAACACTTCTGGGTTTCAAAACTTAATACAAAGTTATAGTAATCAAAACAATGTGACACTGTTACAAAGATGTGCGTATAGACCAATGTAATAGAATTGAGAATCTAGAAACAAACTCATACGTCTATGGTCAATGGATTCTTGATAAGGATGCCAAGTTCATTCAGTGGGGGAAGAATAGTCTTTTCAAAAAATGGTTCTGGGACAACTGGATTTTTACATGTAAATGAATGTAGTTGTACTCTTACTGCACACTGCATACAAAAATTAATTCAAAATGATTTCTGCATTAATCTGATACCAAAACCAGATAAGGACACAACAATAAAAGAAAAATGACAGGCCAGTATTCCTGATTAATATACAAGCAGAAATCTTCACCAGAATATTAGTAAACTAAATTCAACAACATTACAAATATCATTCATTATGATCATGTGTATCCCAGGAATGTAAGGATGGTTCAACATATGCAAATCAATAAATGTGATACATCACATTAGTAGAATCAAGAACAAAAGCCATATAATTACAATAGATGCTGAAAAGGCATTCGATAAAATTTAACATCCATTCAAGATAAAAACTCTCAACAAACTGAGTACAGTAGGAATATATCTCAAAGCAATAGAAGCCATATATGACTTTTGGATGGCAAAAAGTCATATATGACAAACCTGTAGCTAACATCCTACTGGATGGGGAAAAATCAAAATCCTTTTCTCTAAGATCTGGAACAAGACAAGGTTGTCCACCTTCACCATTTTTATTCAATATGATCCTGGAAGTCCTAGCCAGAGCAATTAGGCAAGAGAAAGAAATACAGGGCATCCAAATAGGAAAGAAAGAAGTCAAATTATTCTTATTTATAGATGAGATGATTCTACATTTAGAAAAACTTAAAGATTGCACTAAAAAAACTGTCAGAACTGATGAACAAATGCAGTAAAGTTGCAAAATTCAAAATCAATATACAAAAATCAGTGGCATTTTTTGTTTGTTTGTTTGAGACAGGGTCTTGCTCAGTCACCCAGGTTGGAGTTCAGTAGCAGGATCATGGTTCACTGAAGCCTAGACATCCCAGATGTAGAAGGCTCAAGTGGTCCTTCTACCTCATCCTCCCAAGTAGCTGGGATTAAAGGCGTGGGCCCCCAGACCAGGCTAATTTTTAAAAACATTTTTGTAGAGACAAAGTCTCACTTTGTTGTCCAGGATGGTCTTGAATTCATAGGCTCAAGCAGTCCTCCCACCCTGGCCTTGAACAGTTTTGGGATTATAGGCATGAACCACCGTGCCTGTTCGTCAGTAGCATTTATATATGTCAGCAGAAAACAATCTGAAAAGGAAAGCAGTCCTATTCATACTAGCTTCCAAAACAAAAGCAAAGCCCCAGAAATACATTTAATCAACAAAGTAAAATATCTCTACAATGAAAATTACAAAACACTCACGAAAGAAATTGAAGAGGACACCAAAAAGTGAAAGATATCCTATGCTCATGGATTGGAAAAGCTGATATTGATGTATTCATACCACCTGTATTAGTCCATTTTCACACTGTTGATAATGACATACCCCAAACTGGGCAATTTACAAAAGAAAGAGGTTTAATGGACTCACAGTTCCACGTGGCTGGGGAGGGCTTACAATCATGGCAGAAGGCGAAAGGTGAAAGGCACATCTCACGTGGCTGCAGAGAAGAGAAGAGAATGAGAGCCAAGCGAAAGGGGTTTCCCCTTATAGAACCATCAGATCTCGTGAGATTTGTCCATTACCACAAGAACAGTATGGGGGAAACTGCCCCCATGATTCAGTTATCTCCCACTGGGTCCCTCCCACAACATGAGGGAATTATGCAAGCTACAATTCAAGATGAGATTTGGGTGGGGCCACAGCCAAATCATGTCACCCACCACCTAAAATGATCTGCAGAATCAATGCAATCCTTATCCAAATACCAATGACACTTGTCTTAGTCTGTTTCTGTGACTGTAGAGGAATACCTGGGTAATTTATAAAGAAAAGATGTTTATTTGGCTAATGGTTCTGCAGGCTGTAGAAGAAGCATGGCATCTGCTTCTGGCAAGGGCCTTAGATTGCTTCTACTCGTGTCAGAAGCTGAAAAGGGTCCGGGTGAGATCACATGACAAGACAGGGAGGAAGAGAGCAGAGAAGGAGGTGCCAGGCCCTTTTTAGCAATTGGATCTTGTACATAGAGCAAGAATTCATTACCAGGAGGATGGCAACAAGCCATTCATGAGGAATCTGCCCCCATGACCCAAACGCCTCCTGCCCGTCCCCACCTCTAACATTGGGGATCACATTTCAATGTGAGATTTGGTGGTGGAGTGGGGGTGTCAGATATCCAAACTACAGCAACGTTCTTCACAGAAATAGAAAAAAAATCTTAAAATTTACATAGAACAAAAGTCCCTGAATAACCAAAGTGATTTTGAACAAAAGGAACAGAGTTGGAGGTATCACACTACCAGGGATCGAAATGTACTACAAAGCTATAGTAACCAAAAATAGCATAGTACTGGCACGAAAACAGACACACAGTCCAAATGGAACAGAATACAGAGCCCAGAAATAAACCTATGCATATAGAGCCAACCCAGTTTTGACAAAGAAGCCAATAACATACGGGGGGAAAGAACTGTCTCGTCAATAAATGGTGCTGGGAAAACTGGCTATCCATATGCAGAAGAAAAAATCTAGGACCCTGTCTCTCACCATATTAAAAAATCAAATCAAACAGATTAAAGACTTAAATGTAAGACATGAAACTGGAAGAAATCACTGGGGAAATGCTTCAGGACATTAGTCTGGGCAAAGATTGTTTTTTGAGTAGAACCTCACAAGCACAGGAAACAAAGCAAAAATCAACAAACAGGGTTATATCAAGCTAAAAAACTTCTTACACAGCAAGAAAATAATCGGCAGAACGAAGAGGCAACCTACAGAATGGGAGAAAATGTTTACATCCATTTGACTAAAGGATTAATAACCAAAATATATAAGAAACTCAATAGCAAAAAAACAAATAATCTGATTAAAGAATGGGCAAATGATCTGAATAGACATGTCAAAAAAGAAGACACACAAATGGCCAACAGATATGTGGTAAAACCTTCAACATCACTAGTCATCAGGAAAATGCAAATCAGATATTATATTTTATGCAATGAGATATTATCTCTCCCCAGTTAAAATAGCTAATATCAAAAATATAAGAACTAACAAATGCATGCCAATACACTGTTGATGAGAATGCAAATTAGTACAGCCACTATGGAAAACAGTATGGAGGCTCTTCAAGAATTCAAAATAGATTTACTGTAGGATTTAGCGATCCCAGTGCTAAGTGTGTATCCAAAAGAAAAGGAATCAGTGCCTGGGCATGGTGGCTCACGCCTACAATCCCAGGACTCTCAGAGGCCGAGGCAGGTGGATCATTTGAGGTTAGGTGGAGACCAGCCTGGTCAACATGGTGAAATCCCATCTCTACTAAAAATACAAAAATTAGCCAGGAGTGGTGGTGCACACCTGTAGTCCCAGCTACTCGGGAGGCTGAGGTAGGAGAACTGCTTGAACCCAGGAGGTGGAGGTTGCGGTGAGCCAAGATTGTGCCACTGCACTCCAGTCTGGGTGACAGAGAGACCCTGTCTCAAAAAAAAAAAAAAAAAAAAAAAAAAAGTATGTTGAAGATATCTGCATTTCTATATTTATTGCAGCACTGACAGTAGCCAAGATATGAAAATAACCTGATTGTCCATCAATGGATGAATGAATTAAAAAATATGGCACAGATACACAATGGAATATTGTTCAACCACAAAAAATGAAATTCTGTCGTTTGTGACAACATGGGTGAATCTGAAGGACACATTAAGTGAAATAAGTCAGGCACAGAAAGACACATGTATCACATGTTCTCATTCATATGTCTCAATCAAAGTTGATTTTATGAAAGTAGAATATAGAATGATGGTTAGCAGAGGGTGAGAAGGATAGTGGAGATTGGGGATGTATTTCTTTACCCAATAAAGGAAATACAGTTAAATACAAGGAATAAGTTCTAATGTTTGGTAGAGCAATAAAGTGACGATAGTTAATAATAGTTTATTATTATTAGAAGAGAAGATCTGGCATTTCTGTGTTAGAAACACAAAGAAATGATAAATGTTTGAGGTGATAGATATCCTAATTACCCTGATTTGATGATTACACATTATATACATCTAACCAAATATCACATGTACTCCATAATTATGTGTAATTGTTATATGTCAATAAAAAACTATAGAAGAGAAAAAAAGAATTTTAAATAATTATAGAAATTTTAATTAAAACCCATATTTCTTTCTCTCTTTCTTTCTTTCTTTCTTCCTTTCTTTTTTTTTTTTTTTTTGAGACAGAATCTCATTCTGTCGCCAGGCTGGAGTTCAGTGGTGTGATATCAGCTCACTGCAACCTCTGCCTCCCTGGTTCAAGTGATTCTCCTGCCTCAGCCTCCTGAGTAGCTGGGACTACAGCTGCGTGCCACCACACCCAGCTAATTTTTGTATTTTTAGTAAAGATGGGGTTTTACCATGTTGGCCAGGATGGTCTTGATCTTTTGACCTCGTGATCTGCCCGTCTCAGCCTCCTAAAATGCTGGGATTTACAGGCGTGAGCCAACCGAGCCCGGCCAAACCCATATTTCTTAATGATGAGTGAAAAAACAGCAATGTATATTTTTGATTCAGGGTGTCTAGAGTTCATTCTTCTTTCTTATCAAATTGACTGAAATATTATTGCTTTTTGATAAGACTTTATCTAAATGTTTGCTTTTGGCAGGCATTAAGTCACTTTATTGTATTAAGATGCTATCCCAAACCTGAGACATCCCCTCTATAAAATACAGAGAAATAAAATCAGCAAATATTTGCCACATCATGAGGAATTAAGGGTATCTAAGTCATTTATCAGTACATTTATAGTTTAAGAATGAATTATAAGAGAAAAAATAACAAAAATGGCTTGTAAATATGCAGAAAACCACACAAGTATAATTTTGAAATAAAATGTCAAAAATTTCATTTGAAATTTCATTTGGAGTGGATGTCTCATACAAATGTAAGCCAAAAATAAGTGTATAAATAATTTTACAGCTCAATAAAATTTTGTTTAAAGTCCAAAAACAGAAAGAAAAAAATTGCATTCAAAATAAATCAATGACCTAAACATCTTTAAGCTAAAACCGTAACACTCTTAGGAGAAAACATAGGGATAAATGTTCGTCATCTTGGATTTGGCAATAAGTTCTTATATATGACACAAAAAGCTTGGCAACAAAAGCGAAAACAGACAGATGGGACTACATCAAACATAAAAACTTCCTTACATCAAAGGAAAGAGTCAGCAGAGTGAAAAGCAAAGCTACAAAATGGGAGAAAATATTTGCAAATCATGTATCTGACAAGGGATTAATACATAGACTGTATAAGGAACTACTACATCTAACAGCAAAGAACTCAATTATAAATGGGCAAAGCAGCCATGCGCAGTGACTCATGCTTGTAATCTCAGCACTTTGCGAGGCTGAGCGGATCACCTAAGGTTGGGAGTTTGAGACTGGCCTGACCAACATGGAGAAACCCCGTCTCTATGAGAAATACCAAATTAGCCAGACGTGGTGGTGCATGACTGTAATCCCAGCTACTCAGGAGGCTGAAGCACGAGAATCTCTTGAACCCAGGAGGCGGAGGTTGTGTTCAGCTGAGATCATGCCATTACACTCCAGCCTGGGTGATAAGAGTAAAACTCTGTCTCAAAAAAAAAAAAAAAAAAAAAGAAAAAGGCAAAGTACCCGAATATACATTTCTCCAGGGACGGTGTCCAAATGGCCCTAAGCATATAAGAAAAGATGCTCAATCATTAGAGACATGCAAATCAAAATCACAATGCACCTCATACACGTATTAGTATAGCCACTATCAAAAAACACAAAATAATAAGTGTTGGAGAGGATGTGGGGAAGCTGGAACCTTTGTGGGCTGTTGTCGGGAATGTGAAACGGTACAGGCTGCCATGGAGAACAACATGGAGATTTCTCACAAAAATTAAAAATAGATTTATCATATAATCTAGCAGCTTTGCTTCTGGGTATATAGCCAAAAAACTGAAAGCAGGATCTTGAAGAGACATTTTCACACCGGTGTTCATTGCAGCATTATTCACAGTAGCCAAGAGGTAGAAGCAACTCAAATGTCCATTGATGGAAGAATGAATAATGTAAATGCAATATACATACAAAGGAATATTATTCAGCTTTAAAAAAGAAGAAAACCCTGTTACAAGTGACAACATGGAGGAACCTTGAGGAAATTATGCTAAATGAAGCCAGCCAGTCACAAAAAGACAAACACTGTATCCACTGATAAGAGGCATCAAAAGGAGCCAGACTCATAGAAACAAAGTAGATTGAAAGTTACCAGGAGCTGGGAGAGATGAAAGGAGAAGTTATTGCTTAATGGGTAGGAAGTTTCTATTTGGAGTGAAGAAAATTTGGTTGCCAGGGGTAGGGGAAAGAAAACCAAAGTTGTTTAATGGATACAGAGTTTCAGTTTTGCATAATGAAAAATCCCCTTAGCAACTGTTGGCAAGGGTGTGGAGAAGTTAGGACGCTGTGCATTGCTCGTGGGGATGTAAAATGGTACACCTGATGTGGAAAAGAGCAAGGTGGCGGTTCCTAAAAAAAAAAGAAAAAATTACTAAGCATAACTGGGTATGTAATGCAAGCTATTTGGGAGGCTGAGGTAGGAGAAGTTCTTCAGTCCAGGAGTTGGAGACCAATCTGTGCAAGATAGGGAGACTCTGTCTATAAAAATAAAAATAAAAAAAAAGAAACATAGAATTTACCATATGTTCCAGCAATTCCACTTCTGGATATACATAAAAAGAACTGAAAGAAGGGACCTAACAGATACTTGTGCACTAATGCTTATTATTCACAATAGCCAAAAGGTGGAAATTTCTCAGTGTCTGTCAACAAATGAATGGCTCAACAACATATATATCCATGGAAGGAAATATTATTCAGCAATAAAAAGGAATAAATTTTTGTTTTTTTCTGAGACAGGGCCTTGCTCTGTTGTGCAGGCTGGAGTGCAGTGGCGCAGTCTTGGCTCACTGCAAATTCTGCCTCCTGAGTTCAAGCGATTCTCGTGTCTCAGCCTCCCAAGTCGCTGGGATTACAGATATGGCCCACCACACCTGGTTAATTTTTGTATTTGAAGTAGAGATGGGGTTTCACTAGGATTACAGTGCTAGGATTATAGACGTGAGCCACCACACCCCATGTAATAAAGTTTGGATGCATGCTACAACATGAATGAAAACATTATGTTAAGTGAAATAAGCCAGACACAAAGGGACAAATGTTGCATAATCTTATTTATATGAAATATCTAAAATAGGCAAATTCATAGAGACAGAAAGTAGATTAGAAGTTACCAGAAAGGAGAGGAGAAGGAAGGGAGGAAGAATTATTTCTTAATGGATACAAAATTTCTATTTGGAGTGATGAAAAAGTTTTGGAAATGGATAGTGGTGATGGTTGGATGATATTGCAAACATAATTGATGCCACTGACATGTACACTTACAAATGGTTAAAATGGCAAATTATATTTTACCAAATGTCACATGTTTTTCCACAATAAAAATTATAAAGACATTCTTCACTTTTTAAAATGAGTAAAACATTAAAAAAGTACAAATACAGAAATATTAGACATGGCTGGGGGCAGTGGCTCACTCCAGTAATTCCAGCACTTTGGGTGGCCGAGATCATGAGGTCAGTAGATCAAGACCATTCTGGCCAACATGGTGAAACCCTGTCTCTACTAAAATACAAAAAACTAGTGGCAGGTGCCTGTAGCCCCAGCTACTGGGGAGGCTGAGGCAGGAGAATCGCTTGAACCTGGGAGGTGGAGGTTGCAGTGAGACGATATTGTACCACTGCACTCCAGCCTGTTGACAGAGCGAGACACCATCTAAAAAAAAAAAAAAAAAAAAAAAAGACATACAATTCAATGAGCTATGAGCTATACTGGACTCATCCTGTTGCAATAGCAACAGGATGGGGCCTTGACATTGTCAAAATTTTTCCTACATGCTTAGTGGTTTGTGTGTGATTTCCCTGCATCTGCAGAGAAACCCTGAGAGGTGCTATGGGCCCATTTTACAGATGGGAAAACAGATTAAGTCCTGGTCCAAACTTACGCAGCTCTATAAATCCAGCACTCAAATCTAGGTCTGTCTGGCTCCGGATGGAGTACAAGCAGACCATGGTGACCATTTTGGGAAAATTGTTTCACCATGGAGGATAATTTTGAACTTTTACTTAATTTAACTAGGGAAGATCACTGTGAGGGAGAATAGATTGAATGTGAGCAAGGTCCTATCCAACTCCAATTTCTCATGGGATTTTGCTGGAACTCATCAGCCTCAGAACACTTATTTTGGGTTGAGTTTTCTAGTTTATGTGGTTTTAGTGTACAATGGCAGATTTAGTAAGTGTTGAATGCAGTTCGTTTCCAATGTAATAATCTATTCATTTTTGTAGTTTAAAATTGACTTTGAGGAGGGAAGTTCTTGAATTTCCTGCTGGTCACCAGCAGAGGTCGCTCTTTCACTATGAATGTTTTTAGGAACCAAAGCAAACTCCAGCATACTGCTGGGTCCAAAAATTATCATTCTTATTTTCATTTTTCATTCTCTCTCTCTCTCTCTCTCTCTCTCTCTCTCTCTCTCTCTCTCTCTCTCTCTCTTCCTCTCCCTCCCCCCATCCTTTCTCCTTTCCTCCTTTCCTTTCCTTTTTTTATTTCCTTCTCCTATTATTTCAGTAAGTCAGCCCAGATGTGATAACAAGAAAGGGATGTTTCTGTTCATCACATTCTTTGAACATTTATTCACCTCTTCCCCAACGAATACTGTTTCCTTTAATAACAAACTTTCCAAGAAAATGGACCAGATGGAAAAGATACTTTTCCTTCCCCTTTACTATTTTTAAGGATGGAAATGGACTTTCATTTTTGGGTGTAGATAAACAGCTGAACAGCCACATGGCAGAGTTCAGTGTTCCTTTCCTCAGCCGTTCATTTTCAGAGTTGAGTCTGCTCTGGCCCCAGAGAGGGCGATGTGGGAGTTGTTTAGAAAAACCCACCTAACACCATAAAAACCCTAGAAGAAAATCTAGGCAAAACCATCCAGGACATAGGCGTAGGCAAGGACTTCATGACTAAAACACCAAAAGCATTGGCAACAAAAGCCAAAATAGACAAATGGGACCTAATCAAACTCCACAGCTTCTGCATGGCAAAAGAAACAGTCATTAGAGTGAATTGGCAACCAACAGAATGGGAAAAAATTTTTTCGGTCTACCCATCTGACAAAGGGCTGATATCCAGAATCTACAAAGAACTAAAACAGATTTATAAGAAAAAAACAAGCCCATTCAAAAGTGGGCAAAGGATATGAACTGACACTTTACAAAAGAAGACATACCTGAGGCCAACAAACATATGAAAAAATGCTCATCACTGGTCATTAGAGAAATGCAAATCAAAACTACATTGAGATACCATCTCACACCAGTTAGAATGGCAATCATTAAAAAATCTGGAGACAACAGATGCTGGAGAGGATGTAGAGAAATAGGAACACTTTTACACTGTTGGTGGGAGTGTAAATTTGTTCAGCCATTGTGGAAGACAGTGTGGCGATTCCTTAAGGACCTAGAAATAGAAATTCCATTCGATCTAGCAATCCCATTGCTGGGTATATATCCAAAGGATTATAAATCGTTCTACTATAAGGACACGTGCACACCAATGTTCATTGCAGCACTGTTTACAATAGCAAAGACCTGGAACCAACCCAAATGCCCATCGACGATAGACTGGACAGGGAAAATGTGGCACATATACACCATGAAATATTATGCAGCCATCAAAAATGATGAGCTCCTGTCCTTTGTAGGGACATGGGTGAATGTGGAAACCATCATTCTCAGCAAACTGACACAAGAACAGAAGATCAAACACTGTATGTTCTCACTCATAGGCGGGTGTTGAACAATGAGAACACATGGACACAGGGAGGGGAGCACTACACACTGGGGTCAGTTTGGGGGAAATAGAGGAGGGACAGTGGGAGTTGGGGAGAGATAGCATGGGGAGAAATGCCAGATATAGGTAATGGGGAGGAAGGCAGCAAATCACACTGCCATGTGTGTACCTATGCAACTATCTTGCGTGTTCTTCAAATGTACCCCAAAACCTAAAATGCAATTAAAAAAAAAAAAAGAAAACCCATTGTCAGATCCGGAGCGTATTTAGATTTTTGACACTTGATAGCTTAAACTCATTTTCTGGATGGAGACTATAGCTTTCCAGAAGTGCGTTAAGCAGCTGAAAGGAAATTTAGGTTTTATTGCTTTCCTTTCCCTCCCTCTGGCCCTCCCTCCCTCCCTCCGTCCCTCCCTCCGTCCC
>NW_022436948.1:14652523-14668480 GCF_009761245.1 Sapajus apella
CCGTCCCTCCCTCCGTCCCTTCCTCCCTCCGTCCCTTCCTTCCTCCCTTCCTTCCTTCTTTTCAGTGCGTTCACCAATGTTTCTGATGTTTGCTTTCCTGTATCCCCATCTGTGTTACTTTAAAAAGTATCCCAACAGGGCTTTTTTTTTTCTTTTCTTTTTTTGAGATTAAGTCTCACTTTGTCACCTATGCTGGAGTGCAGTGGTACGATCTTAGCTCACTGCAACCTTCACCTCCTGGATTCAAGAAGTTCTCCTGCCTCAGCCTCCAGACTAGCTGGGATTACAGGTGTGCGCCACCATGCTCAGCTAATTTTTTGTATTTTTAGCAGAGATGGGTTTCACCATGTTGGTCAGACTAGTCTCAAAGTCCTGACCTTGTGATCTGCCTGCCTTGACATCCCACAGTGCATGCATGAGCCACTGCATCCGGCCAAGCCAGGGCTTTTAACTGGGAGGGTTAACAAGCAAAATCAAATTTTATCAATTAGAAAAAAGTGTTTTTAAAAAGAACTTTGTAGCCTGACAGATGAGGGGATCAGGGTGCATGTGTGTTGGGGGCAGAAAAGGTATGTGACAAGCACAATCTTCTTTATTCTAAATTACCTTGTGGGGGCGGGAGGGAAGAATTATTTACTTTAAGGATGAGATGATTTAGAGCTCCAAAACAACATTCATCTGCAGAAGTGCCTCATCACACAACGTGGTTAGTGAGACCTGCAACGGACTTGCTATTTGTGTCTTGGATGCTACGTCTTTTAAAGGGCCTGAAGGATCTTTAGGGAGCTAGGAGGCAGATGAGCTTTCCTGTTTCCAGTTGATATTATGCCGCTTTTCCTTCTCCTTCAGGCTATTCACACTAACAAGAGGAGGTTGGTTGGGGCCCTCCTACTAAATTGGTTTCAAGTATGTTTCCATTGCTTGTGTGACCTTGAACCAGTCCCTGAATCTGTCAAGGTTTCAGCTATCCCTGTCACACAATGAGATGTGGAATGATGTGACTTGTGACGTCTTCTGAATGCCAGCTCTTTATGATTCTGTCTGGCTTTATTGTCTTAGAAGCACCCTGTTCAGATTCTGATTCACTATTCCAAGCAACTGCCTCACCTTACAGTAAAAGTAGACAGAATATCAGTAAATACAAGATTGTATTTTCCTTTCTTTTGGTTCTGGAAAGACTTTTGATCCTAGCCTCTAGTTGAACAGGAATGGGGAAAAAAGGCAGGTGAATCAATAAAATAAAAGACCACTTTGGAGCCTGACTTCCTGGGTTCAAGTCCTGGCTTTGTTACTTTTACCAGTAGGTGAGCAAGCTTTAAAATTCTTTGTCCTTCCATTTTCTCATCTCAAAAAATAGGATAAAAATGTCACCAACCTCGTGGGTAGGATTGTTGTAAAGACAGCTATCACTGTAGTAATTATTACGTAATTATTATTTCTGCCAACTTATAATTATGCCTTTTATTTATTTATTTATTTATTTTTAGAGATAGGGGATTATAGCTCACTGCAGCTTTGGACTCCCAAGCTCAAGTGATCCTCCTGCCTTGGCCTCCCAAGTAGCTGGGACTGCAAGCATATGCCTGGTTATTTTTTAAGAAAAATTTTAGTAGAGATTGAATCTTGCTATGTTGCCCAGGCTGGTCTCAAACTTCTGGGCCCAAGTGATCCTCCCGCCTTGGCCTCCCAAAGTGCTGGGATTACAGGCCCCCCACCGTGCCTGGCTTATGCTTTTCGGAAGATTAGCATCTTCCATTTTCGACTGTGACTCATTAATCAATGTGAGAAACTACTTTTTGTGAACAAGACAGTCTTGGGCCCATTTTCCTGCCTTTGTAGTGTATATTTACAAATGAGTTGGAAAGATAAGCCCGCCATAAGTAAATGTAAGTGAATCGCCTGAGAGGGGGCTGTTGGGGGAAACTGCTTTCGAGGTCATGGATCTCCACTGGTGGCTGTTTTGCTGACACTCCTTCAGGGAACAGGGACAGTGCAGCCCCTTTTCAAAAGACATGAGCAAACCATTCTGGTGTTATAGGCTGAAAACCACTCAACAAGCCCGTCAACATGATGGGCTCCAACCTTCCTGAGGGCTCAATTTAACGTCTGAGGGCTAGCAGCATGGGCATTGGCATTACCTGAGCGCTTGCTGGAAATGCTGGATCTTGGTTACCACCCCACACCTGCTGAATCAGAATCCGTACTAGAATGAAATTCGTAGATATTTGGAGAGGTTTCTAAGCACTTGCTGAGAACACCTGCAATCCCAGCTACTCAGGAGGCTGAGGCAGGATAACAGCTTGAACCGGGATGCAGAGATTGAAGTGAGCTGAGATCGCACCACTGCCCTCCAGCCTGGGCGACAGAGCAAGACTCCATCTCAAAAAATCAAAAACCAAAAAAGAAAAAAACAAAAGAGTTGCAAACTTTCTACACCTTCAACTGCAAAAAATTATTTGACCACAACAGCTTTGGCTCAAAATGAAGGGAAATTGATTAATGGCCATGGACTGTTATTATTGTTAGAAGAAAAGAAACAAGCGGGACAGATTTTATAAAAGCAAGAAAGAGCCTGACAGCCAAGGGAATACTGTAGCGTTTAGTAGTCATTGGTGAAAATTGACTTGCTAGGCTGATCTTCCTCTATTGTCTGATATATGTCTTTTCAGCTTCTATCATGCCAAGAAAACAAAGAAACAAAACAGGGAGACTGCGTGAAATATACACGTTTGAAAAGTAGTTAGCCCCTATCATCTGCGTGAAAAAAATGCATACCATATGGGAAGTGGCTATTGTATTAGTCAGGGTTCTCTAGAGGGACAGAACTAATAGGATAGATGTATATGAAAGAGGGAGGTTTATCAAGGAGTATTGACTCACATGATCACAGAAGAAGAAAGCCAGTTGGAGTCCCAAAGCTGAAGAATTCGGAGTCTGACGTTCGAGGGCAGGAAGCATCCAGCACGGGAGAAAGATGGAGGCCAGAAAACTAGACCAGGCTAGCCTTTCCAGATTCTTCTGCCTGCTTTATTTTTTTTTCCTGAGACAGAATCTCGCTCTGTTGCCCAGGCTGGAGTGCAGTGGTGCAATCTCAGCTCACTGCAACCTCTGCCTCTTGGGTTCAAGTGATTCTCCTGCCTCAGCCTCGCAGGTACGACAGGCGCTGGGACTACAGGTGCACTCCACCATGCCTGGCTAAGTTTTTGTATTTTTAGTAGTGACGGGGTTTCACCGTGCTAGCCAGGATAGTCTTGATCTCCTGATCTTGTGATCCACCTGCCTCGGCCTCCCAAAATACTGGGATTACAGGCGTGAACCACTGCGCCCGGCCTGCCTGCTTTTATTCTAGGTGCGCTGGCAGCTGATTAGATGGCGCCCACCCAGATTGAGGGTGAGTCTGCTTTTCCCAGTCCACTGACTCAAAGGTTAACCTCTTTTGGCAACACCCTCACATGCACACCCAGGACCAGTACTTTGCATGCTTCAATCCAAGTAAGTTGACACTCAGTATTAACTATCACAACTATATTTTTATGTTGGATATTTTTTCTTCTTATTTTTTAAAAGGTAGGGTCACTCTGTTGCTCAGGTGGGGGTGGACTGGCACAATCATAGCTCACATCAGGCTCCAACTCCTGGGCTAAAGTGACCCTCTGACCTCCAGGGTAGTTGGGATAGAGGCACATGCCACCATGCCCAGCTACATTGTTCAAGTCATCTACAGCTGTGGTCAGCCAAATCAAAAAAGAAAAGCTTACCCAGGCCTTAGTTTAGTGACTTGGGAGACAGTGGAGGGGATGCAAAGCTTCCTTGTTCTTTTATTGAGGCAAAGGAAGCATTCCT
This sequence comes from Sapajus apella, assembly GCF_009761245.1. Lineage (NCBI taxonomy): Eukaryota > Metazoa > Chordata > Mammalia > Primates > Cebidae > Sapajus > Sapajus apella. The sequence goes on from NW_022436948.1 coordinate 14,656,367, forward strand.
CAGATTCACTGTTATATCACGATGGCATGGTTCCTGCTTTCAGAGGCGCTAGCTGTATGGCCTCGAACAAACCACTCAACTTCACTGAGCCCCAGTTTCCTCATTTGTAGCCAGCCAGGGTACATTCTGCTTGCCTACCTCCAGAGGGCCGGAGGTAGAGAAAACCAGATGAGAAAATAGGAAAGCACGTTGGTTATGAGCGATGGCTCATGCCTGTCATCCCAGCACTTTGGGAGACTGAGGTAGGAGGATCGCTTGAGCCCAGGAGTTTGAGGCCAACTTGGGCAACATAGTGAGACCCCATATCTATTGAAAAATTAAAGTAAATTTAAAAAGAAAGCACTGCATAAGCTATAAAGTGCCATGTACATCTCAAACATTGAATATCTTTGCTAACAGCTTGGATGGATTCTGCCTCTGGGTAAGAGGAATGTGACTTGACCATTGTTTCCAGCAGGACATGAAGCAATGTCCTTACCTAGTTAATGCCGTGTTTGGTACACTCTGCTCCTCTTCTCCCATGTCAGCAAAGCTATTATTTTGTACACCATTTCCCTGAAGCCTGGAAGATTGGCTAGAGATGCTGATAGGAGGCAAGATTAAATTACCAACTTTGAGCTGAAAGATGGGTGACTCAACACCACAGTAGCGAGGACCAGGATGATGTCATAGAAAATATAGGAAACTGAACCACAGAAAAAATTCATGTTTTGGTTTGTTCTTTCACTTTATCTTGGATTAACTTTAAAACCAAAAGCTGATGAGAATCATCACTCAAATGACTGTTGGCTTTCAGGCTGTTCTCAGAGAAAACCTCAGGGGTTGCTTCTGTTCTTGGGATCTGTGTTGCTTTGTGTCTTGAATCAAGTCAATCGCAAGTGAAAAAGGTCCATAAACTCAAATTAATAAAGCAAGGACACATCTATCTCACTCAACTGAAAAGCTGAGGGATTCCAGGGGTGTTTTGGGATGCTGCCTTGATGTCTCTATTCTCAACTCTGCTCTTTCCTGTGCTGACTCTGATCTCAGCCCGATGTCTCTCTGTGGTCTTAAGGTAGCTCCTGACAGCTCCCCTTAATCCTCTGTCCTCTCTTCCCACCAGTTGCAGCAAGAATCCCGTAGTGAGTTTTCTGCTGGCACTGAAGGGTTGTTATCTGCGGGACGACATGTAAGTAAAACTTTTCAGAAGATGCCGTTGTGCTGCGGCAGTGTTGCTAATGTGTATGGGCCTGTGTATTTGGCATGGCAGGCAGTGGAAGAAGACATGATTAACAATGGTTTGAGCTGTCTGCTAAAAACTGAGTGTATTCATTTTCTGTGGTTTCTGTCACAAATTATCACAAACTATGTAGCTGAGAACAGAAACTTATCCTCTCAGCGTTCTGGAGGCCAGGAATCTGAAACAGCAGTGTCATCAGGGATTATCCCTTCTAGAAGCTCTGGAAGACACTCCATCCGTTGCCTCACTGGCTTCTGGTTGCTGTCGGCATTCTTGGGCGTGCGGTTACATCTCGACAATCTCCACTTCCATGGCTACATTGCTTCCTCCTATTCTCTGTGCCTTCCCCTCTTCTGTCTGTCTCAAACCTCCCTCTGCCCTCTGTTTATAAGGACACTTGTCATTGAATATAGGGCCCACCTAATTATCCAGGATCATCTTATCTCAAGATTCTTAATTACGACTGCAAAGATACTTTTCCCCAATACATTAACATTTACAGGTTTTGGGAATTAGGATGGGGACATATCTTTTTTATTTTTATTTATTTTTTTGAGATATGGTCTTACTGGTTGAAAGATAATTCATGACCTCCACATTTATCTGGTGAATATAATACCATGTTGCAAAGAAAGAGGCCTTCTGCATTTCATTTTAATGCAGCCACTAGTTTTGGCCCAACTGTACTCTGATCATGGCTGTGATCACCGTAGCTGCTTCTCCCAGCACCCAGTGGTCTGTGATAATTAGCAAGCGCATCTGGAAAGTTCTAGAACTGCTTGAAAATGGAAGGGCCAAGTGATATCATTCTGCAACTACAGAGGAGATGTGAGAATTAAGGCAGGGCTGGACCTGATTCCTCATGCACTCTCTGTCTTTGGGAATCAACCCCTGAGTCACAGAGAGTTGAAAGTTTCTCACTTGTCTATAGCCTTTGGGTGAGCCAGGTCTCATGGCGAGAGCTTTGCACAGTTAGTGCAGAAGGGCAAATAGGGAATGTAGTTTCCCTCAGTTGCACTGGGCTACCATGATATGCTCTTGGAAGAACCCTTGGGCTGTCTTCACTCTTCCCACCGTCTTGTTCACTTCCAGGTTTTCAAGGTCACCAGGACCTTTGTCTTCTTCTACATGGAAGACAGAAGTCTGATTATCTTTCTATTGGTCTCTGCCTCCATTTTTCATGCCACTGGCAAGATCATCTTCTGAAACTCTTTACACAAGTCATTCCTCAGTAGATAACGCTTCCCTGCTTGCCTCATTGTCACCTAATAATGTCCCAACTCTACAGCCCAGCTCTGAAGACCCTCTTGGGTTTGGGGGTCATCTACCACTTAAAAATTTCTTTTTCTTTTCTCCTTAATCAACTCTCAACTATTCCACATCTTTAGCTCTTTCTGCCACTTTGAATGACCTTCACCAAACTGTATTGTCAGCTTCCTTATTAGTGATGGGAGTAACATCCTTAACTCTCCCAGACAGAGTGATAGATTAAATGGACGATTTCATGGAAAGTTTCTAGGACAGAACCTGATGCACTAGGTGATCACAGAATGATTATGTACCCTCCATCTTTGGGAATTACTTGTTGCAAGCTCTCCCTCATGGTTTAGCTTGAGTGCTGCTGCTTTTCTGATGCTGTTCTTGTCCCCTTAGCTTTGGGATATTTTCTCTTTCCTACTGAAATCCAAAGCACGTAATCTCCATTCATCATTTGATGTTATATACAAATTACTACATACTTGGATTTGGTATCAGGTCCAATTGTATGTGCCTCTCTGATTTGCTCCCCCCCCCACCCCGTGTTACATCTTTTCTCTTCTGTAAGTCATGAACCATAACTTCCTTTGTGGCAAGGGCTGTCTGGGTAGCTGTTCTCAGGGCTCACTTCCTCCACATCACAAGCTCACTGCAACTATGCAGTGTGGCTGTTGTGACCTCCACTGTGCTCATGGATGTAGAACCACAGCAGGTCCAGCACTTAAGTGATACAGAGTCTTGGTCCTATGGCCAAGAAGAAGCAAGATGGAAGCCCAGCTAGTTTCCCTGGGTATGACTTGCCTTAACTAGGTTCCTGGGGCCTTGAATGTAGTAGCTAAAGACAGACCAGGAAGGTTTCAGGCTCCATGCTTCCATTAGGGTGTGTCCAACAAAGGCAGTCCTGGAGACAGTGGATCAGTTGAGTTTGAACTTGGAGTTAGCTAAGACCAGGCTCACAGGGCTATGGCCTTGCTACTCCATCAGAACTGAGATAAAGACCATGTTCAGGGAGTGATGTCTGGCTTCCCAGAGGGACCAGGTAACACAACTTATATGAACTTGGACTGATGAGAAAGGGAGACAGGAACAAGCCTACAGATCAATTGCTCTCCTTCCCTCCCCATATGGTTCTAGCTTGCGTGTAGCATCTGGAGGCTGTCCATGTGATAGGCAGGATATACTTGAAGTTGAAGATGTGACCAGCTGGGAGAGGACCACCTTCTTTCTATTTGCTATGTTTTGATACTCTACCGTCCTTTCCTCCCACTCCAGATTCCAATGTGTTGCACTTCTCAAGAAAACAGGGTGCAAATGTTGCCTAATTGTTTGCTTCCTCAGGAAGCATGCCCTGAACATTTTTGCCTACCATCTCTCTATTTTCCTTCTCTCATCCCTTTCCTTTCCCTCTCATTTCCTCTTCTCCTTTGGTTTTCTCTGTTTTTTTTTTTTTTCTTTTTTCTTTTTTTCCTTCTCCTCTATTAGTTATTTTGTTCAAAAACCAAATCATAGAAATTTGATTTTTCGGGGGAGGACTCTCACATTTCTTCATTTTTGAGGCTAAAGCCCTAAGGAATCATGGGGGCAGTAGTCTTCTGAGTGGGATTCAGGATGCTGAGCTTGATAAAATATTCTTTTTCTTTTTTAGAGACAGAGTGTCACTCTGTTGCCCAGGCTGGAGTGCAGTGGCACAATCATAGCTCACTGCAGCCTCAAACTCCTGGGATCAAGCAATCCTCCTGCCTCAGCCTCCCAAATATTTGGGATTATAGATGCCCAAACTTGATGAAATAAATGTGGGTATACCCCAATTTTAAGTGATCCCCTGGTTTTATCTTTGTTTTCTTTATAAAAAAAGGTCCCCATAACCTTCTATCACATACAAAAATTATTTGATTAATACATTTCAGTTGGCAATGAACTTTGCAGTTGCAGTCCCAGTAAGAGAAGTCATGGGGAGCTGGCCATTGCTTCGAGCTGCTCCACAGAGGAGAAGACCTGTTCCTGCCTTCCCCTGGAAGATGGGGATAGTGGCATCTTTCCTTTGCTCTATTTTTCTCTCTCTGGTGGGAGCAGTTTTAAAAATGCTAAAAATCCTCTATCATAGCACTGGGGAGCTTCACAAATGTCTGACATGGCCACATAGTCATTTGTGTATTTGTGGTGTGTATGTGTGCACGTGTATTTGTGGTGGGGGAGTGGTAGTAGGTAGAAAATGGCCCCCAAATGTCCACATCTTAATCCTCGAAATCTGTGAATATGTTACCCAACAAGGCAAAAGGTAGTTTGCAAATGTGATTAAGTTAAGGATCTTGAGAAGGGAAGCTTACTGGATTACTCTGGCTGCATGTAATCACAATTGTCCTTATTAAGAGGGAGGAAAAAGTGTCTGAGTCACAGAGATTTGAATATGCTATCCTGCTGGAGGGAGGGGCTATGAGCCAATGAATGCAGGCCACCTTTAGGAGTTGAGAAAGGCAAAGAAATAGACTCTCCCCTCCAGCCTTCAGAATGAACTTAGCCCTATACCTAGACACCTAGCCTTCCTGACACCTGGATTTTAGTCCTGCTAGACTTTAGACCTACAGAACTGTAGGACAATAAATCTGAGTCATTTTAAGCCACTAAGTCTGTGGCAGTTTGTTGTAGTGGCAATAGAAAACTAGGGGTGGTGGTGGTGTTGAAATATTAACTTTTGGGTTACTTGTAGTTAATTAGTTAAATATAGTATTTGTTGAGCTTCTCCTCTGTGTCAGGCACAAAGGTGAATCCATAGTCTCTTTCCCCTTGGAGCCTGCAGTCTGGGGAAGCAATTATTCTAGCAAGTTTTACAGTTCGTAGCTGTATCAAATAGCCTGTTTTACTGGTTGTTTAGGATATTTTGGTTAGGATATTTCTTTTTCTCCATGTGAATTTTTTTTTTTTTACTAAGAAGTCATTTCTAATTTAAACCTTTGAGCACTTTGCATTTATCATGTGGTAAGCATGATAAGTGGATGCTAGGGAGATAAAGATTCTCTTCAAGGGGCTTCCAATCTATTAGTAAAATTGGAAAGCATCTAAAATAGACAACTAACTCTACAGGGTAGTGTATGATTTTTAATAGAATGAGATTAGGCCAGAAGCAGAGCCCAGGATTCCTGGAGTCTCCCGCCAGCTGCCAGCCTCTGTCCTAGATAGATACCATGTACAGAGCCCCACAGATAAGGAATTCTTTATTACCTATAGAGCTAGTTTCTCTGGAGACTCCAACACTGCTGCTTGTCTGAATCATGCCCAGCTTCAAGGGCTCCCTGTATCCCTGTAAATTTAGACTTAGACTAGAGGTAGATCAAGGTTATACCAAATGCTGATCTTGACCTGATAAATTTTACTTATAGCCTACACCACACACAAAAGAAGGCAACCCTTTTAAATCTTTTTAAAAGCAAACCATTCACCTTATTTTCATTCCTCCAGCTGAGCATCTTCCTCCTGTGCCCTGTCAGCTCTGTGCCCCAATTATATCTCTGTTCTTCAACATATTCCTGGACCATCTGGCAGGGTCCAAGGATATTTTTTTAAAAGTTGTCTAAACAGGAGGAGAGAAGCCTTGGGATTTCCCTAGAGGTCAGAGTGTGTGACCAGCCATGCTAAGTGCCTCAGGAGACTCTTGCAATTTCAGGGGATTCATGGATCCCAGGGGAGGGATACACCATGAAGTCAGTGGGTCACAGAGCCTTTCATGGAGGAAGGGAATGACATGTGCCCCAAAGGACATGGAGGATTTAACTGAACAAAGGTGGGGGGAGCGCTTTCCAGGTAGAGACACCTGGGGTAAATAAATGGAAAAGTGGGAATCTGTAGTGTGTAGGGTCCAGAACCCATTTAGAACTAACTTCATGCATGCAATTCTAGTTACCTGATTTGAGCCTTTCTTAAAATATGACTGGTATTTATAGGATAGTGCTGTAGCCAGAGTTCTTGGAGTAAAAGCAATTGTATCGAGAAATCTGGGAAGCCCAGGGCAGGGATATGTTCTTAATCCTTTTTAATTGGAAGTCCCTGAGGAAACACAGCTGTCTGAGCCCTATATTCACCTGCAGATTAAATGAGACGAGTATTAATTGACAATTTCCCTTGTCCTTGGTTAAGAAGCCTATTTCATAGAAGAACGTAATGAAACATCTGCAAGATGGCATGGCTTGCAGTAGTTTACTCTGATTACACTGTTTATGTACAAAGAGAAAAGCAAGCAGCATAAGATAATGTAGGTAGGCTTCAATCCCAGGAATTTATTATTTGAGCAATCTGCTTAGTGAAAGAGTAGATGATCCTTCTTTAAAAAAATTTGCAGATTTTTCTTTGTACACAATTTGAATTAAACTCCAATAAATTTGTCTGCATTGGGTATGGAAGAGCATGGAATGGCAGAGCGTAAGCTGTCATGGTCTTAGGTACAATGTCGAGTAATTAGTTAATTAAGAATTGATATAGACAAGAGTCCCTATGTGGGATATTCCATAAATTATGGAGAGTCTTGGAAGATGCTGTTTAGATCACACAGAAAGATTTATTGTACGTATTTATTTTTTTTTTTTTTAGCATATGTGGAATACCACAATTAGTGTCTCATTCTTCTGTGTCTGCCACACTTTCCACTTTTTTTTGGACAGGGTTTCTCTCTGTCATCCAGCTGGAGTGCTGTGGGGGGATCTTGGCTCACTGCAATCTCCACCTCCCGGGGTCAAGTGATTCTGGTGCCTCAGCTTCCTGAATAGCTGGGACTACAGGTGCATGCCACCACATCCAGCTAATTTTTGTATTTTTTTTTGGTGGAGACGGGGTTTCACCATGTTGCCCAGGCTTGTCTCAAACTTCTGACCTTGAGTGATCCACCCGCCTCAGCCTCCCAAAATTCTGGAATTACAAGCATGAGCCACTGCACCTGGCCACATTTTCTAGTTTTCTTGTGCTTCCTACTGAATTAAAATCTCTTTTAGTGGATGATGCAACCTTAGCTATTACCATTCATTATCATCTCAGATGGGATTAGCTGACAATGGCAAATTGATAATGAAAGTGCACATCCTGTAAACACAGGTGGAAGGACACACAGCATCCAGGAAAGAGAGACCGAGGGAGCCAATGTCACAATTTGGCCCAGGGCAGTGAATTGTCTAACTGGGGCCCTATGTATCCTCTTAAAGCTTGGATGGTCAGCTCAGGTACTTTGGTTGCTGGCAACAGAAGCTACCTCAAGCTAATAAGGAGAGAAAACTAAAGAAATGTACTGGGAGGATACGAGATAGCACACAGAACTGAAGAAAAAGATGAATAAATAATAAGTGAGACAAGAATGTGGACAGAGTCAGAAAAATAATGGACAGTGTTTGTGAGCATCACTTTTGGGATAAATCTTCTCCAAATGTTTTCTATCTTTGAAGTTTGCTGCACAAAATTTGAATCCTTGCTGGGGGCAGGGAGAATCTGACCTGGTTTTTTGCCCTTGAATCAGGAAAGGGGAGGGACCCTAAATGACAACTCCATCAATACCACCAGCTAGGAGGGGGGTGATTCTTCACAAGAGGGCAGGACATTGTCCCCAAATCAAGTGAGATGGGCTTTGGGCTTCTTGTAACAATAGATGTCATATCCAGGTAGCTAGGAGTTTTTTAATGCTTTCTAAATGGGAGGAGAAAATTTTTTGTATTTACTTTCAGTATAAACGTCAAGGCTTTCAAAGAACTTTTGTCAAGACTGAAACATAGGGACACTTGTAAACTGGGTAATAAAAACTAGAGAAGAGGGGACAACTGGTGGAGACTGCAGGTGAGTCCGAAGTCCCTTTTGGAGACTCATGACTTTATTTTCATTCTGAAATAATTAAAAAGGTAAGTGATATACAATGATCTCAGAATTTCTAGGAGGAATTTATGTAAGATTGTACATAAGAGGAGGTTGGATCCAAGATGGCCGTTTAGGAACAGCTCAGGATTGCAGCTCCCAGTGAAAGCGCAGAGGGTGAGTGGACGCCGCGTTTTTATTGCCCACAGACTAGGAAATTCCCGGGCAGAGGTGCTCCACGGTCACCAGCACGGCTGTTGCGGCCAGCGCTGCTGTGCCGGCCAGCGCCGCTGCTTTGCCCCGCGCGGCTGCTTTGTCGGCGCCCCGGAGCCGCAGTTCTCCGTACAAAATACACCGGTCTGGGTGCCCTTTTGGCTGGCGATTGGAGCCACGGGAAGTCGCCCATACACTGGTTCAAAAAGGGGACTGAGCAGAGAACCAGGACAGTAGATTCCAGGGCAAAAAAAAAAAAAAAGAAAAAAAAGCGTCACAAACCTCAGTGCCGCTGTTTAAGCCAGCGCAGCGAGTGGCCGCAGGGGAAAACAAACAGACCCCGACGCCTCTTCAACAGGCGACTGGAACACCAACTTAAAAAAGGCTCTGAGGCAGGGAGCCAGGCGATCAGGCTCGGCTGGTCCCACCCCCACAAAAGAACAGCAACCAGAAACTCTGGATTGAGAATTTCACAGCAAGCGCAGCTGAACCCGGGACAGTCCAGCTCTGTGGGGGAGGGGCGTCCGCCATTACCAGGGAGCCCGCCGTTGCCAAGGCAACCCGCCATTGCTGAGGCAACCCGCCGTTGCCAAGGCAACCCGCCACAGCAGAGACTCCGCTCCAACAGAGGCGGGCCACCATCGCCAAAGCAGTTCTAACTACACCCATATAAACAGGACTGCAGGGAAGTTCACTCGGCAGCGGGGCGCAGCCCACAGCAGCTCAGCAAAGCTGCCATAGGCCGACAGTGACTAGGCTGCCTCCTTGCTGGGCTGGGCAGGTCTGAAGGAAAAAAAAAAGTAGGCGGCAGCATAACGGAAACTCATAAATAAAGCCGTAAATCCCTGGGACAGAGCACCCGGGAACAAAAAACAGTTTATGAGTTCAGCTGCAGCAGACCTAAAAGTACCTGCCCAGCAGCTCTGAATGAACAACAACAGAGCTCGCAACTCACCATTTGAGCTCCTATAAAGAAAAGATCGTCTCCTCAAGCAGCTCCCTGACCCCTATATATCCAAAAAGACACCTCATAAAAGAGAGATCAGATTGACACTAGGTGGGTATCCTTCTGGGACAAAGATAGCAGAAGAAGAAAACTGGTAACAACCCTTGCTGTTCAACAGCTGCTGCAGGTGAACCCCAGGCAAGCAGGGCCTGGAGTGAACCTCAGCAGACCTACAGCAGAGGGGCCACACTGTCAGAAGGAAAACCAAGAAACAGAAATAACCTCATCATCAACAAACAGAACGTCAATCTGAAAGATTTGAGACCCAATCTGAAAGCCAGCAACTACAAAGTTGACAGGTGGATAAATCCTTAAGGATGGGAAGAAACTGGCGCAAAAAGGATGAAAACACCCGAAACCAGAACACCTCTCCTCCTAAAAGGGATCACAACTCCTCACCAGCAAGGGAACAAGGTTGGATGGAGAACGAGTGTGATGAAATGACAGAATCAGAATTCAGAAGGTGGGTAGTAAGAAACTTCTGTGAACTTAAAGAACATGTTCTAACCAAATGCAAAGAAACTAAGAACCTTGAAAAAAGATTTGACGAAATGCTAACGAGAATGGACAAAATAGAAAGGAATATAAGTGAATTGATGGAGCTGAAAACTGCAACACGAGAACTTCGTGAAGCATGCACAAGTATCAACAGCCGAATTGACCAAGCAGAAGAAAGGATATCAGAGGTCGAAGATCAACTCAATGAAATAAAACGGGAAGGCAAGACTGGAGAAAAAAGGGTAAAAAGGAATGAACAAAGTCTCCAAGAAATGTGGGACTATGTGAAAAGACCTAATCTACGTTTGATAGGCGTACCTGAATGCGACGAAGAGAATGAATCCAAGCTGGAAAATACTCTTCAGGATATTATCCAGGAAAACTTCCCCAACCTAGCAAGGCAGGCAAACATTCAAGTCCAGGAAATACAGAGAACACCACAAAGATATTCGTCAAGAAGAGCAACCCCAAGGCACATAATCGTCAGATTCACCAGGGTCGAAATGAAGGAGAAAATACTAAGGGCAGCCAGAGAGAAAGGTCGGGTTACCCATAAAGGGAAGCCCATCAGACTCACAGCAGATCTCTCAGCAGAAACCCTACAAGCCAGAAGAGAATGGGGGCCAATATTCAACATCCTTAAAGAAAAGAACTTTCAACCCAGAATCTCCTATCCAGCCAAACTAAGCTTCATAAGTGAAGGAAAAATAAAATCCTTTGGGAACATGCAAGTACTCAGAGATTTCGTCACCACCAGGCCAGCTCTACAAGAGCTCCTGAAAGAGGCTCTACACATATAAAGGAACAACAAGTACCAGCTCAACTAAAGGGCAAAACAGCCAGCTACCACCAAAATGGCAGTATCAAATTCACACATAACAATATTAACCCTAAATGTAAATGGACTAAATGCCCCAATCAAAAGACACAGACTGGCAAATTGGATAAAAAGACAAAACCCATCGGTGTGCTGTATCCAGGAAACCCATCTCACATGCAAGGATACACAAAGGCTCAAAATAAAGGGATGGAGGAAGATTTACCAAGCAAATGGAGAGCAAAAAAAAGCAGGAGTTGCAATTCTCATCTCTGATAAATTAGACTTTAAAGCAACAAAGATCATAAGAGACAAAGAGGGACATTACATAATGGTAAAAGGATCAATGCAACAAGAAGAGCTAACAATCCTAAATATATATGCACCCAATACAGGAGCACCCAGATACATAAGGCAAGTTCTTAATGACTTACAAAGAGACTTAGACTCCCACACAATAATAGTGGGAGACTTTAACACCCCATTGTCAACATTAGACAGATCAACCAGACAGAAAATTAACAAGGATATCCAGGACTTGAACTCAGACCTGGACCAAGCAAACCTAATAGACATTTACAGAACTCTCCACCCCAAATCCACAGAATATACATTCTTCTCAGCACCACATCACACCTACTCTAAAATTGACCACATAATTGGGAGTAAATCACTCCTCAGCAAATGCAAAAGAACGGAAATCATAACAAACAGTCTCTCAGACCACAGTGCAATCAAGTTAGAACTCAGAATTCAAAAACTAACCCAGAACCGCACAGCTTCATGGAAACTGAACAACTTGCTCTTGAATGTTGACTGGATAAACAATGAAATGAAGGCAGAAATAAAGATGTTCTTCGAAACCAACGAGAATGAAGACACAACATACCAGAATCTCTGGGACACATTTAAAGCAGTCTCTAGAGGAAAATATATAGCAATAAGTGCCCACATGAGAAGCAAGGAGAGATCAAAAATTGACACCCTATCGTCAAAACTGAAAGAGCTAGAGGAGCAAGATCAAAAAAACTCAAAGTCTAGCAGAAGACAAGAAATAGCTAAGATCAGAGCAGAACTGAAGGAGATAGAGACACAAAAAACCCTTCAAAAAATCAATAAATCCAGGAGCTGGTTTTTTGAAAAGATCAACAAAATAGACAGACCACTAGCCAGATTAATAAAAAAGAAAAGAGAGAATAACCAAATTGATGCAATAAAAAATGATAAAGGGGATATCACCACAGATTCCACGGAAATTCAAACCATCATCAGAGATTATTA
>NW_022436948.1:14668580-14795145 GCF_009761245.1 Sapajus apella
AAGAGCTTACCACCCAAAAAAGCCCAGGTCCAGATGGGTTCACAGCTGAATTCTACCAGACATACAAAGAGGAGCTGGTACCATTTCTTCTGAAACTATTCCAAACAATACAAAAAGAGGGAATTCTTCCCAAATCATTTTATGAGACCAACATCATCCTGATTCCAAAACCCGGCAGAGACTCAACAAGAAAAGAAAACTACAGGCCAATATCCATGATGAACATAGATGCAAAAATCTTCAATAAAATACTGACAAGCCGATTACAACAGCACATCAAAAAGCTTATCCACCATGATCAAGTAGGCTTCATCCCGGGGATGCAAGGCTGGTTCAACATACGCAAGTCTATAAACGTAATTCACCACATAAACAGAACCAAAGACAAAAACCACATGATTATCTCAATTGATGCAGAGAAGGCCTTTGACAAAATTCAACAGCCCTTTATGCTAAAAACACTCAATAAGCTAGGTATCAATGGAACGTATCTCAAAATAATAAAAGCTATTTATGACAAACCAACAGCCAATATCATACTGAATGGGCAAAAACTGGAAGCATTCCCCTTGAAATGTGGCACCAGACAAGGATGCCCTCTCTCACCACTGCTATTCAATATAGTATTAGAAGTTCTAGCCAGAGCAATCAGGCAAGAAAAAGAAATAAAGGGCATTCAAATAGGAAAGGAGGAAGTCAAATTGTCTCTATTTGCAGATGACATGATTGTATATCTAGAAGACCCCATCGTCTCAGCCCCAAACTTCCTGAAACTGATAAGCAAGTTCAGCAAAGTCTCAGGATACAAAATCAATGTACAAAAATCACATGCATTCCTATACACCAGTAACAGACTTAAAGAGAGCCAAATCAAGAACAAACTTCCATTCACAATTGCCACAAAGAGAATAAAATACCTAGGAATACAACTAACAAGGAATGTAAAGGACCTCTTCAAGGAGAACTACAAGCCACTGCTCAACGAAATAAGAAAGGACACAAACAGATGGAGAAACATCCCATGTTCATGGTTAGGAATAATCAATATCGTGAAAATGGCCATACTGCCCAAAGTAATTTACAGATTCAATGCTATCCCCATCAAGCTACCAATGACCTTCTTTGCAGAACTGGAAAAAACCACCTTAAACTTCATATGGAACCAAAAGAGAGCCCGCATAGCCAAGTCAATTCTAAGCAAAAAGAACAAAGCGGGGGGCATCACAATACCAGACTTCAAACTATACTACAAGGCTACAGTAATCAAAACAGCATGGTACTGGTACCAAAACAGAGATATAGACCAATGGAACAGAACAGAGGTCTCGGAGGCAACACAACCTTTCTACAACCATCTGATCTTTGACAAACCTCACAAAAACAAGCAATGGGGAAAGGATTCCCTGTTCAATAAATGGTGTTGGGAAAGCTGGCTAGCCATGTGCAGAAAGCAGAAACTGGACCCCTTCCTGACACCTTACACTAAAATTAACTCCAGATGGATTAAAGACTTAAACATAAAACCTAACACCATAAAAACCCTAGAAGAAAATCTAGGCAAAACCATTCAGGACGTAGGTGTAGGCAAGGACTTCATGACCAAAACGCCAAAAGCATTGACAACAAAAGCCAAAATAGACAAATGGGACCTAATCAAACTCCACAGCTTCTGCACAGCAAAAGAAACAATCATTAGAGTGAATCGACAACCAACAGATTGGGAAAAAATTTTTGCAGTTTACCCATCTGACAAAGGGCTGATATCCAAAATTTACAAAGAACTAAAGCAGATTTACAAGAAAAAAACGAACAAGCCCATTCAAAAGTGGGCAAAGGATATGAACAGACACTTCTCAAAAGAAGACATACATGAGGCCAACAAACATATGAAAAAATGCTCATCATCACTGGTCATCAGAGAAATACAAATCAAAACTACACTGAGATACCATCTCACGCCGGTTAGAATGGCGATCATTAAAAAATCTGGAGACAACAGATGCTGGAGAGGATGTGGAGAAATAGGAACACTTTTGCACTGTTGGTGGCAGTGTAAATTAGTTCAACCATTGTGGAAGACAGTGTGGCGATTCCTCAAGGACCTAGAAATAGAAATTCCATTTGACCCAGCAATCCCATTACTGGGTATATATCCAAAGGATTACAAATCGTTCTACTATAAGGACACGTGTACACGAATGTTCATTGCAGCACTGTTTACAATAGCAAAGACCTGGAACCAACCCAAATGCCCACCGACGATAGACTGGATAGGGAAAATGTGGCACATATACACCATGGAATATTATGCAGCCATCAAAAACGATGAGTTTGGGTCCTTTGTAGGGACATGGATGAACCTGGAAACCATCATTCTCAGCAAACTGACAGACGAGCAGAAGATCAAACACCGCATGTTCTCACTCATAGGTGGGTGTTGAACAATGAGAACACATGGACACAGGGAGGGGAGCACTACACACTGGGGTCAGTTGGGGGGAAATAGGGGAGGGAGGGTGGGGGGTGGGAAGCTGGGGAGAGATAGCAAGGGGAGAAATGCCAGATGTAGGTGATGGGGAGGAAGGCAGCAAATCACACTGCCACGTGTGTTCCTATGCAACAATTTTGCATGTTCTTCACATGTACCCCAAAACCTAAAATGCAATAAAATAAATAAATGGGAAAAAAAAAAAAGATTGTACATAAAGTCAATAGAATATGGTGGAGAAAGCTTGGACTTTTGAGTTGGAGGGATTTATAAACTAAGATATTTTTTTCCAATTCTTTCCTATATCATATGGAAATAACCACATCTCTTAGGGTTGTTATAAGGTACCTGAAGCTCTTGGTATATATTAAGAATAAATAATATATACTAATACTTAATAATACATACTTAATAAATGCTAGCTTTCTTCTCTCCCACTGTGTATTTATGTATGTTCCTCTTTATATATGAAGCACATATAGTAAAATAGTTTTCCTTTCCCTATAATGAGCTGAAAACAAATTCTCTTCTCCTCAAATCCATTTTTCTTCTTTGGAGCTGATATTGGTAACAGGAGTACACAGCAGATAAGCTCGTCCCTATCCTGTGGTCTGTATTACAAGATACAATCTTTTTTCCCCTGGTGGTAGATGAGGCAATTTACATCCCTGGTTGTCTTAAACCTCTCCTACAGCAACAGTCAGCTATAGTTTAAAGTCAAAATGAAATCCTCTGTGGATTTGAATCATAGCTAGAAGCAAGGCCATCAAGTTGAAGTGGTTGATTTAGCAAAGTAAAAAAAGAAAAAAGTCTTACAACACCTACATTACAATGAATGGTAGTAGTATGTCATTCATGACAACTTCAGTGTTCTCAAATATTTTATTTTATTTGTTCAACCAATTTCTCACATTGAAATGGCTTGATGGGGTGAGTCTTCCTAAGTTTTATTTTAAATGGGGCTGAAAGTAGAAACTGTTGTAGAAATAAACAACAAGTTGTTTAAGGAGGCATCTAGAGGGAGAAGCAACAAATAATCTTGGAACATGTAGGTGAAAGAGCAAGTCATCTTGCAAAATATGGTAAGAAAAATCTGCCATGCCTGCCTCAGCCCAAGGGAAAGAGTAATCCAGGGTATTCAGAACACAGAAAAAGAGCTTCAGAGTCGACCAGAATAAAATGGGTTCCAGTCTTGCCACTTTCTAGTAGCTGGTCAACTTTGGAAACATGTCTTAGCCTCTCTGATTTTCATTGTTATCTGTAGAATAAGGCTAGAAAAGTCTCCATTTGCAGAATTCCTGTGAGGATGAAATGAGAAGGTAAAGCACTTTGGAGTGGTTGGAACATACAAAACATTTGATAAATGATGTTATGTTATTGCTTAATTTATTCAATACAATGTATATTCTAAGATATATATTAAAATATGCACGCATTAAGATTTGACCTGATAAATGAAAAACGATGCTTTATTATGTGAGAGTTAATAATCTTATAATAATTATGAATAGGAATCATATTAATTCTTACACAAAAATGCTGAAATTTGAGGAGATACAGCATAAGAAAAAAACATGGATTTGGGATCAGAAAGTTTTTGGTTTCTTCTGCTTGGTGGCTGAGATGTTTGAATAAGTTGCTGTAACTTACTAAATTTCAGTGTCTATACAGAGGGGATAATAGCACTTACTTTTTAGAGTTTTGGGAGGATTATAAAACAACTAATGAATATTGCCTGGCATGTGGTAAACCAAAAACACCTGTTCTTTTCCCTTTTTGTATTGTTCTGAGATTAACACAATCCTACTATATCTCGTAGTCACCTTAGAATACAGACAGAATATAAAGCCTCAAAATCTCACAGATAGGATATAGTATATTGGAATCATCGAACATAAAATTTAAAAGTGAACCTGGTGAATATTTAAACTCTACTAACTGATACATCCAGGCTTCTGACATGTCCCTGGTAAGAAAGTTGCTAGGTAATTTCTGTAGTACTAGGGCCTTACTACTGTAGATCAGAGAGGTCTTTCCTTTGAGGCAATTTTAATTGTCAGAAAGTTCTTAATATTGAACTGAAATCTCCTCCTGGCAATTTTCCTTCAATGGTTATAGTTCTAGATGCTGATCATCTTCACATCACAGCCTTTGTGTATGTTAAGTCTGCTGCCTTAGAACAGTACCTGACCAATGGTAGGCACTCAGCAAATGTTTCCTCAGTGAATGAATGAGTAGATGAATGGGACAGGAAATGAGAACCATTTAACAGTGTTAGTGCTTTACTGTCTATACTGAGAACATTAGCACAATTTCTTTTGCACAAAATGGTAATATATTGTATCAGTCATGGCACAATAAAGACAGCAGAATCATTATGAGTTTTATAGAATAAGAGATTTATCATAGGAATAAGGCCTTATACCATTATGGATGGGGTTGCAGAAGTATGGTTTACAAGGAGGGGTTGGAGGATCAGAGAAATGTCTATAACCTGCCTTCTGAAATGCTAGTGCAAATGGACAAGGGCAGAGTTCACAAAGGAATATGGGGAGGCAGGGACATCAACTGAGGAGTTAAAATGGGAAGAAGACTGGGAAGCCTGTTGTTGCCTCTGCATCTGGTTATGGGCCTGGAAAGACTGTTGGCCCTTGTGTTTGGGCTCTTCAGAGAAAAAGAGAACCAGTAGGATCTATCTGCCTATCTTTCTCTCTCTCTCTCTCTCTCTCTCTCTCTCTCTTTCTCTCTCTCACTCTCCATCATCTATCTATCTATCTATCATCTATCTATCCTCTCTATCCATCTACCCATCTTTCTTTCTATCTATGGAATTGACTCACGTGATTATGAAGGCTGGGAACTCTAAAATCTGCAGGGGGACTGGCAAGCCTGAGACCCTGGAGAGTTGATGGTGCAGATGAAGGCTGAAGGCAGTCTGTTGGAGAATTTCCTCTTGCTCAGGGAGGCTGATCTTTTTGTTCTGCTCAGGCCTTTACCGTATTGGATGAGGCCAACCCACATTATGGAAGACAATCTACTTTACCTAAAGTTCACCGATTTAAATGTTAGTCTCGTCTCAAAAATGCCCTCTGAGTTGACACGTAAAATTGCCTGTCACAGTCAGCAAAGCTTGCAGTCAGGAAGAAGAGCTAGATACAGAGGAGGGAAAGCATGAATGAGGGCTGGAATCTGCCAGCACTTCTGCTCTATCTCTTGTTGTGCTAACAATGATGGTCTTTGAAGAGTCAATGGTTACCATTCACTTCTGCCTTCCAAATCTTGCTCAGATTTGCCAGAAGATAATTCTGGGAATCATAGAGCTAGCAGACCAGTTGGCATGCATAAAACTACATAGTAGGCTGGGTGCGGTGGTTCACGTCTCTAATCCCAGCCCTTTGGGAGGCCAAGGCGGGCGGACCACGAGGTCAGAAGATCAAGAACATCTTGGCCTACATGGTAAAACCTCGTCTCTACCAAAATACAAAAATTAACTGAGCGTGGTGGCGCCTGCCTGTAGTCCTAGCTACTCAGAAGGCTGAGACAGGAGAATTGCTTGAACTCAGGAGCCGGAGGTTGCAGGGAGCCAAGATCGCACCACTGCACTCCAGCCTGGTGCAAAAACAAAAACAAAAAAACCTACAAAAACAAACGAACAAACAAACAACTACATAGTCAACCCATTGTTAACTTGGCACCATATATACCTTTTTAACCTATATTTAACTTTCTAACATGATGCAAGACACTCCCCAAACAATCTAACACCTGCTAACTTTCTTGCCATAAAAGGATACAAAGTTTCATGTGTCATATAGTCCATCTCTGGGTGATGTTATCCTTCAAGCGGCATCACACTATTCCTTTGATATTTTGTAACCTGAATACTGAGATATAAGACTAACCACTTATTAACACATCTGATGATAGACACTAGCTCAATGGGAGAAGGGGAGGAAAGGAACATAATTGGTTATTATATACACAAATATTCATACGAAAGTAAGAAAAGCAACAGCCAAAATTACTAGTCTTTTTTTTTTTTTTTTTTAAGACAGAGTCTAACTCTGTCACCAGGCTGGAGTGCAGTGGTATGATCTTGGCTCACTGCCATCTCCGCATCCCGGGTTCAAGTGATTCTTTTGCCTCAGCCTCCTGAGTAGATGGTACTACAGGCTTGCACCACCACACCCAGCTAATTTTTGTATTTTTAGTAGAGACAGGGTTTCACTACGTTGGCCAGGATCATCTTGGTTTCTTGATCTTGTGATCCGCCCACCTCAGCCTCCCAAAGTGCTGGGATTACAGGTGTGAGCCACCGCGCCATACCTTCAGTCTTTGTTTTTCCAACTAGACAGGCTTAACTAGTGTTATCCCAGCACTTTGGGAGGCTGAGGCAGGCTGATCACAAGGTCAGAAGATTGAGACCATCCTGGCCAACATGGTGAAACCCCGTCTCTACTAAAAATACAAAAATTAACTGGGCATGGTGGTGCGTGCCTGTAATCCCAGCTACTCGGGAGGCTGAGACAGGAGAATCGCTTGAACCAGGAAGTTGGAGGTTGTGGTGAGCCGAGATTGCACCACTGCACTCCAGCCTGGCAACAGAACGAGACTCTTTCTCAACAATAACAACAACAAAAACAACAACAATGAATAGCTGTACTTCTTCCATGGCTGTGCAGAGCTCCTAGCAGCAACAAAGCAGGGATGCCAGCCCTTTTAAAGGCTCTGTCCCAGAGCTGCAAAGCGTCACCTCCATGGAATGCTAGTGTTTGTTAAATAACCTAGTTTATTCAGCATCAATTGAAGGGGCAAGAGCTACACCAGGGCATGAATTTTGGGAGGCATGATTCTTTGAGAACTTCTGCAGCTGACTAGTATATGTACTTTTGGAATTTTTTAAAAGAAAATTTTGTTGCCTACATAAAAATCATAGCGTAATAGCTCTATGACCTGTACTTTACAGACAGAGGGATAATGTTTATAGCAATATTCAGGTTTCTTCTAACATAATAGAAATACACTGATAGCGGTAGCTGTTGAGTGAAAGATGAATTAATTCTCTTGTTTCTCTGTTGGAAATACCACTGGAATAGTAAATAAATGCCCGCAGCCGTGGTCAACATATTTTTCCTTCAGTGTTCATTGGCTGTTATCAAACCTTTAGAGTAAACTTGTTCAGCAAGTTTATTGGGCACTGCTGGGTGCCCCAAATAGCTAGTTGGTATTTAAAAATCTGATCTCATGTGCTTTTCTTTCTCTTCATCACTTGTGACCCTGTAGCTCTTTGGTCATTTAAATTAAGCCACAAGTCTCAGGCTGTCAATGAAGGGAAGACCAAAAAGAACACAGCGTGAACAAATAGTCAAATTCTTGGCTTTGTTTGTTTGTTTATTTGTTTGTTTTGAGACGGAGTCTTGCTCTGTCACCAGGCTGTAGTGCAGTGCAGTGGTGCGATCTTGGCTCACTGCAACCTCTGTCTCCCAGGTTCAAGTGATTCCCCTGCCTCAGCCTCCTGAGTAGCTGGGATTACAAGTGCATGCCACCACGCCCAGCTAATTTTTGTATTTTTAGTAGAGACAGGGTTTCATCATGTTGGCCAGGATGGTCTCAATCTCCTGATGTCATGATCCGCCCACGTAGGTCTCCCAAAGTGCTGGGATTACAGGCTTGAGCCACCGCGCCTGGCCGGAACTCATATCTTAAACAACAGAGTAGAAGATGTGAGATGACCAAGAGCAGTTTCCTTCCAAAAAGACTAAGTACAACCACTTTGGAAAACCATTTGGCAGTTTCTAATAAAGCGAAACTTACATCTACCCTTTGACCCAGCAAGTTTATTCCTTATCTAGGGACTCCCAGTGCTGGTAGATCAATGTACCCAAGAGAAATAAAAATATATGTCCAAACATATTTGTATATAAACATTCATTGCAATTTTATTCATGGTAGTAAAAAAATTGGGAATAATCCAAACATCTGTTAGGTGTCTAGATAAACATCTGTAATTTTTTCATACGGATTTTAAAGATGTGACTTACTTAACAGAAGAGAAGGTATATGAAATTCTTGAATTAAGCAGAAAAAGAAGATTATTCCCCTTTAATCGGAGTTATTGAGAGAGTTTTTTCTAATGCGGAGGCGTTGGTACAGAGCTTCTAGAAAGTTACACGGCATACCAAGGAAGAACTGAAATCTCTTCAAGCAAAGGATGAAGGCAGGGATGAAGATGAAAAGGAAAAATCTGCATGTTCTCCTACTGCTATGGAAGAAGACTCAGAAGCATCTTCAAAGGTGGGCGATAGCTCACAGGGAGACAACAGTTTGCAGACATTAGGCCGTGATGATGTGTCTGTGGATGTTGATGCCATTAGAAGGGTCTACACCAGATTGCTCTCTAATGAAAAAATGGAAACTGCCTTTCTCAATGCACTCATATATTTGTTACCTAACGTGGAATGTGACTTGATGTATCACAACGTATGCTCTTGAGATCCTAATTATCTGCATTTGTTCATTAGCGTAATGGAGAATAGAAATCTCCACAGTCCTGAATATCTGGAAATGGCTTTGCCATTATTTTGCAAAGCAATGAGAAAGCTACCCCTTGTAGCCCAAGGAAAACTGATGAGACTGTGGTCTAAATACAATGCAGACCAGATTCGGAGAATGATGGAGACATTTCAGCAATTTATTATTTATAAAGTCATGAGCAATGAATTTAACAGTTGAAATCTAGTGAACGATGATGATGCCATTATTGCTGCTTCCAAGTGCTTGAAAATGGTTTACTATACAAATGTAGTGGGAGGGGAAGTGGACACAAATCACACTGAAGAAGATGATAAAGAGCCCATCCCTGAGTCCAGTGAGCTGACACTTCAGGAACTTTTGGGAAAAGAAGGAAGAAACAAGAAAGGTTCTTGAGACCCCCTGGAAACTGAACTTGGTGTTAAAACATTGGATTGTCAAAAACCACTTATCCTCTTTTGAAGAGTTTATTCATGAACCACGGCATGAGGTTCTAGAAATGGGTAAAGATTATGCTTTTTTTAAAAGTAGAAACAAATTCTCTTTTATGATATGTCCCTTTATATTGTATGCTGTCACAAAGAATTTGGAATTGTATTATGACAATAGAATTTGCATGTACAGTGAATGAAGAATCACTGTTCTCTCCAGCTTTGCTCAAGGACAGCAGTTGAATCCATATTTGAGACTCAAAGTTAGACGTGACCATATCATAGATGATGCACTTGCCCGGCTAGAGATGATTACTGCGGAAAATCCTGCAGACTTGAAGAAGAAGTTGTTTGTGGAATTTGAAGGAGAACAAGGAGTTGATGAGGGAGGTGTTTCCAAAGAATTTTTTCAGTTGGTTGTGGAGGAAATCTGCAATCCAGATATTGGTATGTTCACATAAGAAGAATCTACAAAATTGTTTTGGTTTAATCCATCTACTTTTGAAACTGAGGGTCAGTTTATGCTGATTGGCATAGTACCAAGTCTGGCTATTTACAATAACTGTATACTGGATGTACATTTTCCCATGATTGTCTACAGAAAGCTAATGGGAAAAAAAGGGAACTTTTTGTGACTTGGTAGATTCTTACCAAGTTTCATATCAGAGTTTAAAAGATTTCTTGGAGTATGAAGGGAGTATGGACGATGACATGATGATCATTTTCCAGATATCACAGACAGATCTTTTTGGTAACCCAGTGATGTATGATCTAAAGGAAAATGGTGATAAAATTCCAATTACAAATGAAAACAGGAAGGAATTTGTCAGTCTTTATTCTGACTACATTCTCAATAAATCAGTAGAAAAACAGTTCAAGGCTCTTCGGAGAGGTTTTCATATGGTGACCAGTGAATCTCCCTTAAAGTACTTATTCAGAACAGAAGACATTGAATTGCTTATATGTGGAAGCCAGAATCTAGATTTCAAAGCACTAGAAGAAACCACAGAATATGATGGTGGCTATACCAGGGACTCTGTTCTGATTCAGGAGCTCTGGGAAATCGTTCATTCATTTACAGATGAACAGAAAAGACTCTTCTTGCAGTTTACAATGGGCACAAACAGAGCATCTGTGGGAGGACTAGGAAAATTAAAGATGATTATAGCCAAAAATGGCCCAGACACAGAAAGGTTACCTACATCTCATAGTTGCTTTAATGTGCTTTTACTTCCAGAATATTCAAGCAAAGAAAAACTTAAAGAGAGATTGTTGAAGGCCATCATGCATGCTAAAGGATTTGGCATGCTATAAAACAAAACAAAACAAATAAAAAAGGGAAGAAAGAAACAAAGAAAAAATTTTAAACATTCTAGAAATATAACAAGAGGGATAAATTTTTGGTTGTGATAGTGTTCCAGTACAAAAATGCTGTAAGACAGTGAACCACAGAGTCATCTATATCTGTGCCTCCCTTCTTTACTGGGGACATGTGGGCTGGAACGGCAGATTTCAGCTACATATATGAACAAATATATTATTATTATACTTATTTTTTGCATGAAAGTGTTGCATATTCTTTCACTTGTATGTATAAAGAGGTTTTTCTGAATATTTATTTTATCACTTTTGCTTGTGTTTATTACTGCTTGAGACTGAGCCTTTTGAGTATGTGAAAAATATATGCTAACAGAACTACTTTCCCAAGGAAAATATTACCACCATTTGTAGATCATGTTACATTCAAGTATGTGCTACTTTTCTGTCCCTGGATCTAACTCAAATCAGGAACTGTATTTTTTTTTTTATGATTTGCTTTTGAAACTTGAAGGCTTGAAAACAGTGTGAGGCAATTACTGCTGTTCTAGACCCTAAAGAGTTTTCTGTGCAAAATCTTGTGAATCAATAAAGATGGAAGGGAGAAATTGGAAAAAAATTCATACAATGCAATATAATGGAACAAATTACTAACAGTGCCACATGCATGCATCTCAGAAACATGATGCTGAGTGAATAAAGCCAGACCCCAAATAGCATGCACTGCATGATTTCATTTATATGAAATTCTGGCGCACACAAAGCTAACCTGTGATGACAGAAATCAGAAAAGTGTTTGCCTAGGAGTAGTAATTGACTGGGGAGAAGCATAAGAAAAATTTGAGAGTGATAGAGTATTCCATATCTTGGTAAGACTATAGGTTACAACAGTGTATACATTTGTTAAAACTAATTGAATTGTTCATACACTTTATGTAAATTATACCTTAGTGAAAGAAAGGAGATAAAAGTTGATCCAGCTGGAGCAAGGGGATTTGGGATGATTTGGATGCTGGTGTGTTCTGAAGATACCTCTCTCCCTGGCCTTGCAGACCACACTTTGTTCCTCTTGACCCAAGAATGTCCAGCATGGCGTCTGAGACTGCATGGCTAAAGTGTCCAGGTAATGAGCTGAGAGAGTCTCACACAGTTTAGATGATATGGTTTGGCTGTGTCCCCACCCAAATCTCATCTTGAACTTTCTAGATATCCTCATATGCTGTGGGAGGGACCTGGTGGGAGGTAACTGAATGATGGGGGTGGGTTTTTTCTCATGCTGTTCTCGTAATAGTGAATAAGACTTATGAGATCTGATGGTCTTATAAAGGACAATTCTTTTGCACACACTTTCTTGCCTGCTGCCATGTAAGACATTCCTTTGTTCCTCCTTTGCCTTCTGCCTTGATTGTGAAGCCTCCCCAGCCATGGGGAACTGTGAGTCCATTAGACCTCTTTTTCCTTATAAATTACCCAGTCTCTGGTATTTCTTCATAGCAGGATGAAAATGGACTAATACACTAGACCTCACTGTGCATGAGGCAGAGCAGAGAAAAGTCACTTAGATTTTCCCAGCACCTTCATTCTATGTCCTGTTTTTCTATTGGAGGTGAGTTGCAGCATTCTGGGACAGAGCTAATGAACCTAAGGCAAACTTGATTGGGTCTGGAGGAAGTCAGTTGTGGATGCCATCTCCAGTTGCCTCTTATACCTGGTGCCAGGACAATGCAACCCACGCACCAATAAATATCATTCCCAAGGAGAAAGAAGCTGAGGAACAGAGGCTTGAATTGACTGAGTTTGATATTCAGTCGTTACATTTTAAAATGGTAGCAAATTGAGTTGAACTTGAATGACAAGATTAGGTGTTTCAATCGTCAAAGAAAAATGAGTTCTCAAGAGCCAAGTTGATTTTAGTTAAAGTTTTCTCACCCTCAGTAGATGCTCAGAGCCATTTACAAGAATCCTCCTCTCTCCTTCCCTCTCTCAAATAAACATCAGTAACTTAAGGCTATAATTCTGAGAGGAAACACAGCACCTACATTGGTCATGTGAGCTCAGCTGAGGTGGCAGGGAAGAACTACAAACATGAAATTGATAGAATTACAAAAATTAAAATGCAGTGACATTTAAAAATATGAAACTACCCATGAAAAATAATTTTTGCAGTTATAGAACAAAAGATATTTTTTTTCAAGGATGAATGACATCTAGAAAAAAGCACTGACAATTTAAAAATGAAAACTAAAAACTACTTTGTTAGCAACATTTTATAGGTTTTTTTTTTTTTTTTTAAAAAGCGGACTTAAACATGTTTTTATTTGACACTCTGATAATTTCAATTATTTGCTCCAGTGGGCAATTCATTAGGTAACTTTGAATGAATTTTCAGTACGGAAGCCTTCACTTATGGAAAAACAGCCTTTTATGTAGGGCATGGTAAAACCTCAGTTACTGATCTATATGAACAATTAAAGTTATTTAGAGCATGTTAGCTAATGACATGGAAAAGCAGAAATCCTAGCTGCTGAGTTAGAGGAGGGTCTCTTGTTGTGATTGTGTTTCTTAGTCCAATTCATGCATCCCTCTGAGTTTCTCTAACTGAATCCATTTATTATTTTTCCGAATTGAACTAGTTTTCTAATGATAATTTCTTATGAGTGTTTGAATCACCTTTCAGGCAAAATGCAGTGAATCATGATGTTTTAAGTACCCCAAGAATACGAATTTTCTAGAAAGTGGAGAAGCTGTATGGTTCGGGGATAATATGGTTTGGCCGTGTCTCCACCCAAATCTCATCTTGAATTGTAGCTTCCATAATTCCCATGTGTCATGAGAGGGACCTGGTGGGAGGTGATTAAATCATGGGGGTGGGTCTGTCCCATGCTGTTCTTGTGATAGTGAAAAAGGGTCATGAGATCTGATGGTTTTATGAAGAGGAGTTTCCCTGCACAAACCCTCTTTGCCTCCGTCTGTCCATGTAAGATGTGCTTTTGCTCCCTCTTGCCTTCCATGTTTGTGAGGCCTCCCTAGCCATGTGGAACTGTGAGTCCATTAAGCCTTTTTTTCTTTATAAATTACCCAGTGTGTCTTTATTAGCAGCATGAGAATGAACTAATACAAGGGACATTTAGGCACTGACAACCCTCACACCCTGGAGGAGAATGGAGCCTTGCTAGTGCTAACTTGGGTTCAAGAAGCAGGAGAGCTTGATATTTGTAAAAATTTTGTTAAAGGGTAGCACACAGATCTTAATGTACCTCATTTATTTTAATGTAAATGCTTCCGAATGATGATATATCAGCCATGTATATTAAAAGGGCAGTGGCTTGGCAGTTTTCCACCAAGACCTTACCTTGAGCCAAAAAAGTCAATGGTGGCTGCATGTCCTCCATTAAACATTTTGAGGGTGAAGAATTTCACATCAGTTTCTGCCCTGCATGGCCACTATGCTTTTAATAGGGTTTGTGACCTTGCTGAAGTAGTGTAGGAATAGAATGTAATCTCACAGTGGAGTGTGAATTTGTGGTTACTCCCCATCAATGTATATAGCCCACCAGAATAATCTATAAAATTTTGGGAAGAAACTTAATTTTCCTTTGCAGAAAGAAGCCTTTTTAAGAATAGGTAGGTTTTATGCTTTTGGGGCTAAATGTTCAACATGATCCAAGGATGTTGGGTATCTCTGAGAGTAACTTGTTGTTTCATGGTTGGCTCAACTCCAGTAGCGCAAAGAGACTTTCAATTTAGTGGGAGAAATTCTTTTGAGATCAAGAAGGAAGAACTGATATAAATATCATGATGATGAACTGAATTGTGTCCCTTCAAAATTTGTATGTTGAAGCCTTAACCTCCATTGTGATTGTATTTAGAGATTAGGTTTTTAGGAGGCAATTAAGTTTAGGCGAGGTCATAAGGGTGGGGCCCTAAGCTTATAGGATTAGTGTCCTTATAAGAAGAGAGAGAGAGAGAGACTGGCTGGGAGTTATGATTTATGCCTATAATCCTAGCACTTTGGGAAGCTGAGGTGGGCAGATTGCCTGAGCTTAGGAGTTAGAGACCAGCCTGGACAACATGATGAAATCCTGCCTCTACTAAAATACAAAAAATTAGATGGGCATGGTGGTGCATGCTTATAGTCCCAGCTACTCGGGAGGCTGAGGCAGGAGAATTGCTTGAACTCTGGAGGCAGAGGTTGTAGTGAACTGAGATTGTGCCACTGCACTCCAGCCTGGGCGACAGGCTAAGATCCTGTCTCAAAGAAAAAGAAGGTGGCTATCTGCAAGCCAAGAGAAGAGGCCTCAGAATGAGACATACCTTGCTGGCACCTTAATTTTGGACTTCTCAGCCTCTAGGATGGTGATAAATTTCTGTTGTCTAAGCTACCCAGTCTGTGGCATTTTGTTATGGCAACCTAAGCAGACTAATACAATTACTGAGCACCAACTTAAATACTTCTTGAGTCTCACAAGCTATATATGCTTGCTGGGTTAAATTTATTGAGTCAGATGTTTTATACACACACACACACACACACACACACACACACACACACACACCATACCAGTATTCACCTTTAGAAGTGGGGATGGTGTGGGCATGATGGCATGCATCTGTAGTCTCAGCTACTCAGGAGGCTGAAGCTGGAGAATTGCTTGAACCTGGAAGGCGGAGGTTGTAGTGAGCTGAGATGGTGCCACTGCACTCCAGCCTGGGCAACAGAGCGAGACTATGTCTCAAAAAAAAAAAAAAAAAGAAGTGGGCATGGTGGGTTAAACCACACCAAAGTTCTGGGGTGCTATCAGAGTGTTCCACAGTCATTGGCCAGGTTACCTGATTTCATCCTCTAGTGACATCCCACAGTAAAGTTACACAGGCCTATACATTATTCAAATCCCTGACAAAATAATGTATTTCTCTTTAGTTCATAGATTTCTTAACCTTGGGTTACAGGTAGACTTCATGGTTTTATAAATTTTGTAAAATTTTATGCTAAATATATCTATGTGCATTTTCAGAGGAGAGGATTCATTACTTTAAACAGATTCTCCAGTAATTCCAGACTCTAAGGTTAAGACCCATGACTTCAGACCAAGGTGTGGTGGAGATCTTTTTTTTTCCTCCCTGAGACTCAGTCTTGCTCTGTTGCCCAGGCTAGAGTGCAGTGGCTCAATCTAGGTTCACTGCAACCTCTGCCTCCCAGCTTCAAGCAATTCTCCTTCCTCAGCCTCCTGAGTAGCTGGGATTACAGGTGCCCGCCACCATGCCTGACTAATTTTTGTATTTTTAATAGAGACAGCTTTCACCATGTTGGTCCGGCTGGTCCTGAACTCCTGACCTTGTGATCCACCTACCTTGGCCTCCCAAAGTGCTGGGATTATGGGTGTGAGCCACCGTGCCAGGCTGGAGATCTTATAAATAGTGAAGAGTAGCTCCCGGTTAAAGTCCTGGGCATGATCTCTCAGGTCTGACCAAAGGCATTTGCAAGGCTTTTCCTGGCCAGTCTCATTGGAGAAAGCTGCCTCCCCACATCGCAATCTCTGGAGGAGGGAGATGAAGTCAAGGATTCAGGTCCCCCCACCCTTATTGCTCATATGCTTATAGATAGCTGCATTCATAGCCCAGGCACCTCCATTCGGGGTCTTAATCTGTAGCCCTGAAGGGTGGGGGCCACTTTTCAGGTATGTCCACCAAGATGTTCCTTATAGGGGGACCTTGACTAAGACCCTTCTCTTCATTGGGTGCTCTGGCCCAGTACTTTTTAACCCTAGTTCTTCACCCTCCCTCCTTTTTCTTTTTCTTTGTCTCTTGCCTTCACTCTCACGGTAAATTAATGAAAGCCTGGTTGCTTCTTCCAGTTTGACTTGTTGTCCGACTTGATCATTTTGGGATCTGGCAGCTCAACAGGAACCGAGGAACTTTAAGAGGTCTCTCCTCCTCTGGAAGGCACACTAAAATAACCATTTAAGGGAGATCTTTACAGAAGAATGTGAATATCTCAAAGACATGGTTAATTCCAAGGAGCCTCAAAACGACTCATGTTCTTAATAATTCATGTGGATTCTTCTTTACCAGGTCAGTAATCTAATTTTAGTTCTATTTGGCATTGGGAAACTGGTGAGCATACTCCATCAAATTCTGGCTTTTTATTCCAAATGTTCCACCAGGGTCACCTGTGGCCTCTGGTGTTAGACTATCCATCTATAATTATAGCACAAAATTGCTCATTAGAATGGATCCCAGGCTCACACAATAGGCTCAGAGAACAGCCACACCTGCCCCACGTTAGGAACCCTCACCCATGCATTTGTGCACACACTCAGGCGTATACGCGTTTATTTCTCCCAGTAATTTTTATGAATCTATTTGGCATTTTGCAATTCTCTTGGAACCAAGGTCTGACTACTTTTATGTGACTGAGTTGGACTGGAAGGGGAGGGCAGGGCATTGACGTGTGTTGAGCAATGACCTTTAAGAACTATGAAAGGTGCTTTTGTAAACCTTATCTCCTGCGATGCTTCCGTGAGGGTCATTTTGTAGAAGAGGATATGTATTCACAGGTTAAGTAACGTGCCCAAGGGGGCAGGTGGTGGCCTTGGGATATGATTGCAAAGTCTGTGTCCTTCACCCTCACCGCAGCATTTCCCTGGACCGGGGTCTGCTTTGCCCAACTCACCATTGTCTACTGAAGACATCCATGATGTAATAAGACTATTACATTAACGTTTGTATTAGTCTGTTCAGGCTGTGCTAATAAAACACCGTAGACTGGGTGGCTTAAGCAACGGAAATTTCTTTTCTCACAGTTCAGGAGGCTGGAACCCCAAAATCAAAGCCAGGAGGATTCTTGTTTGCATGGGGCCTCTCTCCTTGGCTCGCAGCTGGCCACTGCCTTGCTGTGAACTCGCGTGGTCTTCTCTCTGTGTGCGCACATTCCTAGCGTCTCTCGTGTGCCCAAATATCGTCTTTTTATATGAACTTCACTTAGATTTTGTTAGGTCCCACCCTACCAACCACATTTAACCTAAGCATCTCTTTCAAGGCCCTATCTCCAGATACAATCACATTCTTGGGTCCTGGAGGTTAGGGCTTCAACATACGAATTTGGGAAGGCCACAATTCAGCCCATAACAATGTTCTTATGTCCAGAGTTGGGCTGTGGGCTGTGTAGGACCCAGTATCATCCTTAGGGCACAGTGGGACCCAACAAAAATCACAAATTCCCGTCTCCTTGCCTACAAGCCTTCCATGCTGGGAAATTTTATTAAAATTGACAAACAGGCTGGGTGTGTTGGCTCACGCCTATAATCCTAGCACTTTGGGAGACTGTGGCAGCCAGATCGCTTGAGCTTAGGAGTTTGAGACCAGCCTGGGCAACAAGGCAAGACCCCACGTTTATAAAAAATACAAAAATTAGCCAGGCACGGTGGTGGGTGCCTGTAGTCTCAGCTACTTGGGAGGCTGAGGCAGGAGAATTGCTTGGGCCTGGGAGGTCAAGGCTGCAGTAAGCCAAGATTGCACCACTGCACTCCAACCTGGGTGGCAGAGTGAGACTCTATCTCAAGTCAACAAAAGAAAAATTGGTAGAGAAGGTACACTGTGAGAGGAAGAGTAAGTGGCAGCTGATGGAACCACTTCCTCTTTCCCCCATCCTTCCACTGCCTCTCTCAGATGCTTACTCAAGGGTTACTCCTTCAGTCATTTAGTCCATCATCGTTTATCAGGTCCCCTACTGTGGCAAGGCTGTGTGAGGGGCTGAGCATATACCAGCAATCCCTGATTGCAAGGAGCCCCCACTTCCTGTGGGAGAGCTGGAGGATAAGGAACACACAAAGTACCCTCTGGGAGAAGAACCGTGAGTGGTGGGCGCGGGACTTGTTCGAGGATGGGTGGTCGGGTATGCCTTGTTGAGGTGATGACCTTCAGGCTGAGACCTGAGCAAGTGAGAAGCAGCAGCCTCTTGGAAAGTCGATGGAAGAGTTTCCAGACAGAAGGAATAGTATGTGCAAAGTCTTTTGGGAAGAAAGGAATGTTGGGGACGCTGAGAAGAGACCTGGGTGGCTAGAGATGAGTGAGGGAGATGGGAAAGGGAGAGCAGCCTACGGTGAGGGTGGAGGAAAAAGCAGGGGAGGATGCCTGGAGATTGTAGGCTGTGGCAAGAGGACCTCAAAGGGAGAGCTACAACCCTTCTACAAAGGCCATTCGAGAGCTGAGCTTCAGGCGGAGCTGAGGCTTTCTAGGGCAGATTAGACCTCGCTTGTGTGATCATACTTGAGGGACGTATTGAAGGACGTCCTTATCCAGAAACTCTAGCTCTCACAAGTACAACCCTTAGTGTCTGTTGGTAGTGCCTGTCGTTCCTATCACTAAAGAATCCTTTTTTTAAGTACCTTTGCTTTGTCTAGGAAGAGACTCCTGCTGAAGTACAGATAACCCTGGCAGCATATCCCAGGACACTGACAGCACGAACTAGTTTATCAGATCATCCCACCTTGAGAGCTAGAGAGGAGCAGCTTGTTGGAGAATGAGGTATGCTTTCGGCTCTGCCCGTACTATTTCCAGCTCTGAAATTGCCTCCTGTTAACAACATTGCCTCTCCTTTTTCTAGAATATATCTCATATTATCTTTTCCCTGACTCCCCACCCTCATCCAGCCACCTTTCCTCAGACTGCAGGTTGCTCTGCAATGTCCCAGTCCCTTCACTGCCTCCCTCTGTTATTTACCTCTGCACACAGCCAGGACTCCTCCTTGCCCTCTTTATTTGCACCAAATTTCTCACCTTGGGGACTTCCACCACCCCTATCACGCAGACTCTGGATCATTGTCACTCAGATCATCCACTTTTTCCGTTGTCACTCTGTGGCTTCTCAGACTCACTGAAGAAAGCGATCTCATAGCCTTGATGATCGGTCATGAGATTCTCCCCACTGTTGCACCGTTCCAGCTGCACCACTGTCCTTCTAAATTCTAGCTCATTGTTTAACACGTGTCTCATCTCTAGGCTTCGTGGCCATATGCAGAGAAGTAGTTGAGCTTTGGTGTCACAATCCTGGGTTCAAAACCCACTTTACTTCTTACTCACAGCTGTGTGGTCTTGGTCAAGTTATTTAGCTTCTCAGAACTTTAGATTCCTCCTTTAAACAGATTTAACAAAACAAGTTTAATAAAACTTTTATGGGCTGGGTCAAGTGGCTTACCCCTGTAATCCTAGCATTTTAGAAGGCCGAGGTGGGTGGATCACTTGAGGTCAGGAGTTTGAGACCAGTCTAGGCAACATGGTGAAACCCCATCTCTACTAAAAATACAAAAAATGGTGGGCACCTGTAATCCCAGCTACTCAGGAGGCTGAAGCAGGAGAATTGCTTGAACCTGGGCGGAAGAGGTTGCAGTGAGCCAAGTTCACACACTACACTCCAACCTGGGTGACAGAGCAAGATGCTGTCTTAAAAAAAAAAAAAGAAAAGAAAAAAAAAAAAAAAAAAACAAAACTTGTTCACCTGTGTAAGTTTGAATGAGATTGGTTGTGCAATGCTTAGTATTGAGAGTAGTCTGATAATAAAGGATCAAGAAATGTAGATTAATTCCCTCTTTTCTCTCCAGCAGATGCTACATTCATATAAAAACCAGGTCCCAGGGCACATTATCACAGTCTTTTCAGAGGAAGCCAGGCCAAGCCCTGGCTCTGAATACCTTGGGATCACCAGTGCCAGAGGAGAAGGTGGTCAGGTGAGCTTCTTCCTTAATGTAGTAACCTTGCTCTCTGGAGTGGTGTCTTATCTGAAATCACAACAACTCATTTTGCAGCCTCATAAATTCAAGGAACACTGCTAGATTTGCCTCTTCCTTTGTCCAAAGCCAAAGTTCATGTTGTATTTAATGAGGAGTAAAGTGGGACCAGGAATAAGCAACCTGCAAGATATATGTGTAACAACTAGTAGATACATTACAGTATAATTCTACTGTCTGGAGAAGAAAATAGCAGTAGGACCATGCCAGTCACCACAAAAGGAAAAGTAATTAAAGGCATTGACTAGAAAATGATTTCAATGTAATCAGGTTGCTCATGATGCACAGGGCAGAAACATTAATTTAAGGGACTTTTGTCCATTTCTGCTGGGTAGATGTCAAAGACAAAATACAATTAAAACAATGTAGGCAGCCTTTTATGATAGTTACATAGTCAACTCTAAATTACTTTTGAATGCATGCAGAGACAAGATTGAAGAGAAAGCTTGAAAATAGTTTGCATTAAGCGAGTAATTATTTAGTACCTACTATATACCTTGAGTAAGTTCTGGGTTAGAGCATACAAGGATGCTGAAGGAAAACCCCATGGAAGCTCCCAGCGGATGTCCTTGAGCTTACTTGCTGCCACAGTCAGAAGATGTTTGGGACCAGGGAAAACCCATGGACACCTGGGAGACACTGGTGAAAGTTTTTTTTTTGTAAGATGGAGTCTCATTCTGTTGTCCAGGTGGCATCTCCACTCTCTGCAACCTCCACCACCTGAGTTCAAGCAATTGCCCTGCCTCAGCCTCCCGAGTAGCTGGGATTACAGGTGCATGCCACCACACTGGCTAATATTTGTATTTTTAGTAGAGATGGGGTTTCATCATGTTGGTCAGGCTGGTCTTGAACTTCTGATCTCAAGTGATCTGCCTGCCTCAGCCTCCCAAAGTGCTGGGATTATAAAGGCATGAGCCATTGCGCCCAGCCTGGTGAAAGGTTTTGAATTGGTTTCAGACTAGAGGGTGATCTTTGTTTCTTTAAGGAGCTAACAAGGAAGCTCAAATACCCCTTATACCTGTGGCACAGTTTTAAGAAACACACTTTCAGGTAACTTTGAATTTAAAGGGCATATACAGAGTGTTTCCTTGAGCATTTTAGCCTTAATAAAGCCAGAGAATGTATTAATAGTTGATAAAGTATAGTGAAGGAAGAATATAACATTGATGATGACAATGATGACAGTGTGAACATAACAAGTTTCATTTATTGAGCTCTCATCACATGCCAGACATTTGGCTACATACATTTCTGAGAACAATTCATTCAATCCTTACAACACAGTTTTAGATTCTTGGACCCTCAGTGTCTTCAGCCATAACTTCTCCCTTAATTTCGTGTGATGGCTAATTTCATGTGTCAACTTGCCTGAGCTAAGGGATGCCCAGATAGCTGAGAAAATATTATTTCTGTGTTGTCTGTGAGGGGTTTCCCAAAGAAATTAACATTTGAATCAGTCAGTTAAAGAGTCACCCTCACCAATGTGGGCAGACATCACCCAATACTTTGAGGCTCTGAATAGAATGAAAAGGCAGAGGAAGGGCAAATTTGCTCTATTTGAGCTGGGAATCCACCTTCTTGTGTCTCAAGAACCAAGGACATCAGAGTTCCTGGTTCTTGCGGCTTTGGATGTAGCCTGATATACCATTGGCTTCTCTGGTTCTCAGGCCTGTGGACTTGGACTGAACTACACCACTGGCTTTTTTGCTTCTCCGGCTTGAAGATGGCATATGATGGGACTTTTTGACTTCCAGAGTTGCATGAGACAATTTCCATAATAAACCTCTCTCTGTCTCATATGTACGTATGTGTATATACATTCCATTTTCCTGTTTTTCTGGAGAACCCTGACTAATTAGACGCTTCATTAGACCTCTGTTTTCCCATCTGAAAAGTGAAGACAGTAATTTTTACCTCTAGAGTTGTTGCAAAGATTCCATGAGACAATGGATCCAAAGCCCATAGCACAGCATCTGTTACTGACTAAGCATTCACTAGAAACTGTATTTATGTTTGTGACTATTATAGGAAAATGTCTTTAGGTGTGTGTCCAAGGGCTGTATTCAGCTATGTCTCTCATGCCTCCCTGAAGGCTGTGGCATGGCCAGGTGGCTTCCAATCTGTACTCAATTGCTACTGTACAGACTTTGTTTATTAGTGGCAGTCCCTTAGGTACTAAGGCGAATAGGCCACTACTTAGAAGAATCTCATGTTTTGTGATCCCCACTAACGTTTACTACCCTATGAGAGTGGGTAATGCTTTGGGCCTGAGGGAAGCCCACAATGCTTTTAGAAGTCCCAGTATTCTGATACCTTTCCAGCCTTCTCCTGCTTTCACTGTTCTCAGCCCCTTGGCAACCCACATCCCCAAAACAAGTGGAGGGAAATTTTCTGATGCATTTCCGTATTAGTGTTTTCTGGAGAAACAGAACCAACAGGATGTATATATGTAGAAAGAGATTTATTTCAATAAATCAGTTCATGCAATTACGGAGGCTGAGTAGTCGCAATGTCTGCAGGGTGAGTTGGTAGGCTGGAGACCTAGGGGAGCTGATGATTTGGTTCCTGTCTGAATCTAAAGGCCTGAGAACGAGGAGAGCCTGTGTTGTGGCACCAATCCAAAGGCCGTCAGGCTCAAGACTCAGGAAGAGCCTGTGGCAGTGTGAATCTGAAGGCAGAAAAAAACCCATGTCAGTCAAAAGGCAATCAGGCAGGAGAGATTCCTTCCTACTTGGGGAAGAGTCAGCTTTTTTGTTCTATTTAGACCTTTAGTTGATTGGATGAGGCCCACTGACACTAGGGAGGGCAATTGCTTTACTTAGTCCATTGGTTTAAATGTTAATCTCATCCAAAGCACTTTCACAGAAACACCAGGAAAAATACTTAACAAAATAGCAAGTACCCCATGGCCCAGTCAGTTTGCCAAATAAAAGTAACCATCATAATTTTGGTTCTCATCAATCTTGAAGCCCCCTTCCTCATCCTCCAGTAAACTGGCATTTTGTCCAAAGCTTCTAAGTTATTTAAAGTTTTACACACCAGCGAGGGTGAGTTTTTAATCTAAGGGGTAGGAAGGGAAGAATAGGGTGAGGAGGGAATAGCAGAAGTAATTAGAAGTAATTGTCATAATTGCTTCTTGTTAAACCCAGCTAATTGGTAGAAAGTAACAAGGAGAAGGCCATCATGCAAATATATGGCCACTCTGTTCAGCTCCAGATGAAGATATCAGAGCAGAGAATGGGAACATTTCTATAAGCCAGTTACATGACGATCTTTTCATTATCCTTCCTTATCAGTAACCCTCGGCCTCTTGCAGCTTCAGACTTATACAATCTTGTTAATTTTTCCAACCTGCTCCAAATCCAATTCAATATATTCTGGGTCATGCCTGATCCTTAAGCTATGCTACTTCCTCTCTGTCTTCCAATGATTACCACCCTTTAATGCACGGTTCAAATTCTGTCTTCCCCCTGATGCATTCTGTGACTATTCCAGTCCTTAGTCTTCCATTTTCTCTGTATTCTTTTCTTCTTGCCTTTTTCTGTACACTGACAGCTGCCTATATGACCTATGTTACTAGTGGATGCTTTACCTGGTTATTTCCCCATCAGGAGAGTAAAAAACTTTACAACAAAGCTCTGTTTCTTGTGTACCTTCTTCAGCACCAAGAACAGTCCCAGGAATAGAGTGGCTAATAGATACTTATGAATAATGAGTGACTCTAACACGTAAGCCAAATCATATCATTCCTCTGGGAAAAACTCTCTAATGACTTCTCATCTTGTAAGAAGAGCTGAAGGTCTATAATAGACAACACAAGACAGCTTGATTGGATCCAGTGTCTCTTCTCTTCTTGTCTCCATAATTCTCCGTCTTGCTCACTGGAGCGTCACCTAAATTGTCTTCCAGGAAGACCTTTCAAGTGTAAGGGTTTCCAGGTACTGTAAAGGCAAATACAAATAAAAACAAGATGCTGGGCATGGTGGCTCATGCCTGTAATCCCAGCACTTTGGGAGGCTAAGGCTGGTGGATCACCTGAGGTCAGGAGTTCAAGACCAGCCTGGCCAACATGGGGAAACCCCATCTCTACTAAAAATACAAAAAATTAGCTGGGTGTGGTGGTGGGTGCCTGTAGTCCCAGCTACTTGGGAGGCTGAGGCAGGAGAATTGCCTGAACTCAGGAGGCGGAGGTTGCAGTGAGTGGAGATCCTGCCATTGCACTCCAGCCTGGGCAACAAGAGCAAGATTCCATCTCCAAAAAAAAAAAAAAAAAAAAAAAAAAAAAAAGAAGCGTCAAAGATACCTCCTTTTTCTTAGAGCATTTACTTTAGAAAACTTGCCATTGTAAATTCTCTGTTACTTTGCAGGTGTCTTAATCTCAAACTACCTTCTATTATTGGGATATAAGAAGTTTATTGTTTCCTTTGAATAAAGCCAATTGGAAAACACAGATGGTCACTGCAATTACCCAATGAATCTAGGATGAGCCGCATGTGACAAACGGTGCTGCCAAGTCTCTTATGGAGGCATAGGTGTTGTTTATCTTGAGAACATGTATGTAACGGGCTGTATCTGCTTGGCTATATAAAAAGGTGAGACTTCTTTCTGTCTTCACAATTTCTCCGTGGGTCACCTGAGATGTTCACCACATTCTGATTCAATGTTTATTCAATAATGAAATTGTTTTCTTCCACTTCTTCCTCTGAGGGAAGTTTTCTGGGCTTCATTCTTCAAAAAAGAAAATATCATATTTAAGTACTTTTAATTTTACATATATTTATAAGTTATAGTTTAAGTTTTCCTTAGAGAACAGGAGATGGAAAAAACCTCTTTGCTGATTGTGTTAGGAATTTAGTGAGGCAGAGAGGGCTGCCTGCCTGCCTGTGGCTGTGGAGTCAGATGGGTAGAGCCGATACTCAGATGTTAATCTCTTTAGGAGAGTACTTTTTAAAAAGAAGAAGATTACAAAGATGAAAAATATGGTACTACTTTGCAAAAATCACACCCACAACTCTTGCCCCTAATGGTATTTCCTATGTGAACACTGCATAAAGAAAAAAGTCTAGCAGTCAGATCTAAGAGCCATCAAAAGTTTCATAAACAGCGTTGAATAAAAGGGTAGTAACGTGTAATGAAACAAAATTTTGCCATTTGTTTTTTTTCTCTCTCTTAAAAAATAAATGTGACCCTGTTGTGCTGTTAGCTCCATTTTGTTGGATTTATACAGTAGGTGTTCTTCTTCTATTACTTCACTAACTTAAATAGCAAAGATAAAGGGGCAGAAGTCATGGGATTGGGAAGGGCAGTTCATATTTACAGTTGTACCTCTAGATCTGAGCATAGCCCCTGGGATGCATTAGTTGGACATTAAATATTTGTGAAATGAATACATTAAGAATCAGATATTGTGAAGGGGCTGTAATGAAAAAACAATTTTAGGTGACAAAATTGGAGCTGATTGCTGCTCTGATGTCTGATTATAGAGCTTTAACTATGATGGTCAAAGCAAGAGGGCTTTGAAGACAGCCTAATCATCCTGTGGAATCCAAACTGCACAGAAATCCAATGAAAATAGCTTTAATTAGTGTCAGGAATTGTCCTATAGCTTTAGGAAGAATGAGATGCTTTCCATGCAATTAAATCTACACCATGAGAAGGCTTAACATGAAAGCTGTATTTTTTTTTTTTTTTTTTGAGATGGGGTCTCACTTTGTTGCCTAGGCTGGGTGCAGTGGCATGATCTCAGCTCACTGTCACCTTTTCTATTTTATTGTGGTAAGAACACTTGACATGAACTCTACCCTCCTAACAACTTTCTGAGTCAGCAATACATTATTGTCAACTACAGGTGCCACACTGCATAGCTGACCTCTAGCGCCTGATCACCTTGCTTGACTGAAACTTTATGCCCCTTGGTCAGTAACTCCCCATTTCCCACTTCAAGCCATTCTCCTGCCTCAGCCTTCCGAGTGTGTGGGATTACAGGTGCCTGCCACTGCGCCCAGCTAATTTTTTTATTTTTAGTAGGGACTGGGTTTCACTGTGTTGGCCAGGCTGGTCTGGAACTCCTGACCTTGTGATCCACCCGCCTCAGCCTCCCA
The DNA here is from genome assembly GCF_009761245.1 of Sapajus apella. Taxonomy (NCBI): domain Eukaryota; kingdom Metazoa; phylum Chordata; class Mammalia; order Primates; family Cebidae; genus Sapajus; species Sapajus apella. The sequence goes on from NW_022436948.1 coordinate 14,695,233, forward strand.
AAGTGCTGGGATTACAAGTGTGAGCCTCCGCACCCAGCCCAACTCTTTTATTTCAATAAACTAATTTTAATAGTAGAGTAACTTTGGTTTTAAAAAATTTTTTTTCTATTTTATTGTGATAAGAACATTTGACATGAGATCTACCCTCCTAACAACTTTCTGAGTCAACAATACATTATTGTCAACTACAGGTACCACACTGTGTAGCTGATCTCTAGAGCCTGTTCACCTTGCTTGACTGAAACTTCATGCCCCTTGGTCAGTAACTCCCCATTTCCCCCTTCACCCAGCCCCCAGTAACTGACATTCTACTCTTTGATTCTACAAATTTGACTCTTTTAGATACCTCATATAAAGTGAAATTGTGCAATATTTGTATTTCTGTGGCTGGTATGTTTCACTTGGCTTCATTTCTATTGATTCGTTTCACAGAACGAGACCCAAGCTTCCAGGGTTGTGTGTGTGCATTCGCTGTTGAATATTCTGTGCTCATGAGAATGCCCGGCACGTATAAGGCAGACAAGAATATTTGTGGATTAAGAAACTTGCCTATTGGTGTTGTAATATAAAATCAGTTTTAATCTGTCTGGTGATTATCTAAAATGTCATCTAATTTTGGGATAATGGTGTTCTTTTATAGCTCTCCACCCTCTTCTCGCCCCATTTCCTCTTATACACACACGTACACACTCTGGTCAAACATCTCTCACCTTAGGTGTAATTTATTTTTGTCCCAGCAGCTGACAAAAAACCTCAACAGTGGCACTTCGTATATATACCCTTAGAGAGTCAAGCAGAGTGCTTTGCATTTTGTCAAGAAACATAGATGAAAAATTATTTGCTTTTAAGGCAAGCTACAGAGTGGGAAACAAAATTTGCCACATAACTTGCACACTTGGACTTCACCATAAACAACCTAATGTCTATCAACATTATAATGGAAAAATAAATTGCAGCATATTCTTACAGTGGAATATAATACAGCAATGAAAATGGCCAAACTGGCGCTATAGGCAACAACCTGGCTGAACCTCACAATCATAATGTGGAGTGAAAGACCCCAGGCATAATAGAATAAACACAGTATGAGCCCATTTATTTAAGTTTTTGGAGAAGAAAAATAAATTATAGGGTTAGAAGTCAGGATAGTAGTTACTTTTGGGAAGATAGTATTCATGGGGAGGCTTGAGGGTGGCTTCTGAGGTGCTGGCAATTTTCCATGTTTTGATTTGGGGGTGGTTATATGGAGGCTCTTTCTAAGTTATTAAACTTATGTTGTGTGTATTTTTCAGCATGTTTGTTATGTTCCAATTTAAAATAGTTTAAAAATTGACAATATTCCATGATTTGAAAAGTGCCATCTAGGAGCAGATAATTCAGATGGTTCAAACTTTTTTTGAGGACCTACTATGTATTCCATGCTGGTGGCTAGGACATATGGAGATTTTAAATGAATAAACACATTGCTTTTGGTGTCAAGAAACTCAAAATACAACATCCCTTAATAGAGGCATAGGTGGAGAAGGGAGGTCTGAGAAGGCGTGGTGAGTTTCTGTTTCAAAATTTAGGAGATCAGGGAAATTTCTCCTAATGTGTCTAAGCCCCAACTTTAGGATATATACATGTCATTAATATTATTAGTCACAAATCTAATCATATCTGAAAGAATAAGACCTAAAAACAGTTAAACAGTAACCACAAAGAAAATCAAGTAAAAAACATGAATTAAGAAACTTGCTTACCTGTGGGTTTCTCTCTTTGGCTTATGTAGGAAGGGCATTTTGCTCAACGGACCCTGAGTATATTTGCGGAGTGTGCTGTGGGTGATATGAGAAGGAGATGTCTATGATGAATAGAGAAAACAAATCCAGCTCAATTTTGACGAAACTTCAAAGGGAATTTTGATGCCTAATAATTCTTCTAGATGATTTTTGAAAATTATATAACAGGCTAAATTATTCTTTGGAAATAGTGAGAAAATGTTATGCTGATAGGAAGATGCAAATATACTAACAAAAATGTTGTTTGCCATTCCTTTAATTAATTGATCTATTCTATTAAAATGCTTTGGGTAAGTAAATATATACAGTTAATAATATTGTTTGTGTTTCTCAAAGATATTTTAGTTAGGCAACAGTATTCTTGATTTTGTATGAAGTCTTCAGCATTTCAATAGCGTTGTCTGATGTGCTTGGGATAGCTGATAGATATCAAACATTCCTCATGCAAATGAATATGTCTGAAAAATGTATATGGAAAAACAATGACTTGAGAACTGAGAGTTACTCATGAGGGTGATAAACAGTGATCAGCACAAATCTTTGCCAGGCAGTTGCTTTTATAACCCCATTGGCAGCTAGTACCTTCTATTTGACAGAAATAATATACCACATATGAACCTCTCGGTAAATTCAACTTTCCCCAAATGCCTGCTGAGATTTATCTTGCACAGAATGGATTAAACTTTCAAGGCTTAGAAAAAAAAATGTACATTCATCCTCAACTCACCAGCTAAATAGAAAGCCAAGCTCATGTCTTACATGAAAGGAAGCCTTTAAGAATCATTCTGATGACAGAGAGAGAGATGACATTCTATACCACCCATGATGCCAGGTCCAGAGGCTTTAAAAACACTTGCTTGCGCTGGAACCTAATTAGCACTAATCCTGTGTGGCAAAATAAGCTGGGGTATCATGAGGCTTAGAATATTTGTTAAGAATAATTTTTCATTGTTTAAAATTAGTATTTTTTTATTTTATTTTATTTTTTGAGAGAGATCTTACTCTGTCACTTAGGCTGGAGTGCAGTAGCATGATCTTGGCTCACTGCAACCTCTGCCTCCTGGGCTCAAGTGACTCTCATGCCTCAGCCTCCCGAGTAGCTGGGGCTATAGGCACATACCACCATGCTCGGCTAATTTTTGTATTTTTGGGAGAGACAGGGTTTCACCTTGTTGCCTAGACTGGTCTTGAACCCCTGATCTCAAGCAATTCACCTGCTTCAGCCTCAAAAAATGCTAGGATTATAGGTGTGAGCCACTGTACCCAGCCAAAATTAGTATTTTTTTAAATGAAACTTTGGGTGACTACTATCTGGAAGGCGCTTGGAAGTAGTAAAACAAAACAAAATTTCTGTGCATTTTATAAATGCCCCTGTTTTTTTGGCTATTTTCTTATCTATTATTAGTTGTCTATAAATGATAAATATCTGTAAATAAAGAAGTAAGCTTTTGCTAGTTCCTCTATAATGTCTAATTTGTTTTGTAGGTAATTTGAAAGAGTTGAATCTCAGTTGACTTTAGATCAAGAAATATTTGAGTTTATGAGTTGGAATAATGTTTTGGTATTAGTCAGGATAATATAGCCTATGCTGCAGTAACAAGAAGACCCTCAAATCTTAGGCTTAGTCCAATAAAGTTATTTATGACTCTTGTCTAAGTCTTACTCAGTGAGTCAGTTCTCCTTGGAGCTCTCCTATAGTGACTCCGGGATCTGGGCTGCTATGTCTTATACCTCTGTTATCTCGTTGTTCCAGCTACACCTAAAAGGAGAGAACAGAACATGGAGAAAACATACCTGCCTTTGACTGCTCTGGATGAGATGAAACACATCAGTTCTGCTCCCATTCTCATTGGCAAGTATTCAATCTTACGTCTCTGTGTGCCCCAAAAGGGGAGAATTGGTGGTCCTTCCATAGTTACTTTTCTCAACCAGAACTGGATTGTTTTGCCTATCTTAGGGACCCCTTGCTCCATTGCTCTTTGAAATTTATTGTAGCTCAAGCACACATATGATAGAGATGTGGAAAGATCAGGTGTAAATTTTCCACACTTGACATAGAAACTTTTTCTAGGCTGACACACCTTTTTGTCACTCTAAATGGTATGAGCTGCTTTATTGGAACTCCAAGTCTTTTTTTTTTTTTTTTTGGGACGGAGTCTTCCTCTGTCACCAGGCTGAAGTGCAGTGATGCAACCTTGGCTCACTTCAATCTCTGCATCCCAGTTCAAGTGATTCTCCTGTCTCAGCCTTCCGAGTAGCTGGGATTACAGGCATGCACCACCATGCCAGACTAAATTTTGTGTTTTTAGTAGAGACAAGGTTTCACTATGTTGGCCAGGATGGTCTCAATCTCCTAACCTTGTGATCTGCCTGCCTTGGACTCCCAAAGTGCTGGAATTACAGGTGTGAGCAACTGTGCTCAGCCTGGAACTCCAAGGCTTAAATAAATATCCAAATTCATATATCTATGTACCTTCATATCATTATATGTTATAGGTATTAAATCTACAAAATATTTAAATTTTAAATCTTATAAACATAACAAAGAGATGTTTATGTTTTCAATATCTTGGGTTTTTAAAAATAAATATATAGAGAGAGCACTGAATCCCTCATTAAATGGATGAATTTCTTCAGGAGTAGCCTTGCCAAATGGTTTTGGGTACATAAAGGTAGGAACTGAAGCTTATCTAATAATTATCAATTTATTTCTTTAGTCAGCACCTTGCTTGGGGTCTTCCTATGTCTTAGCAATTATGATTAAAAGCATTCAAAGACGTATAATAGCACAAAGTCTCTTTTTTTCCTTATTCCCATGTCTATCTATGCAGCTAAGTCTGTACCATCCTCTTTCTCCACCCGGCGTTAACCATCTGTGCGCGCGCGCGCATGCGCGCGCACGCACACACACACACACACACACACACACACTCACACACACACACACACACACACACTCCACTTACATAATAGCATTTTGACAGATTAGGACTTTAACTGAAGTTTCAGGGTGGGAGGGGCACAGAGTGATGGAAAAATGATCAGATAAGGTCAATACCTCCACCATCTTGTCTTGGAGCCGATTCCTACCAGCCTAGCTTTGCCCAAACTCATACATTCATTATGTGGATCTTTAAGTAAGTGATTCTGTTTCTGGATCTCATTGGGAAAAATGCCTTTCTGCTCTTTTCCTTAGGACTCCTGAAATTTTGGAAAACAGATTTTTCTCCATTTTGTCGTACTTTATATCTTTCATGCTTCCTAATAAGCTTTCAGGTGATTTACAGTAAAACAAAGTATCACATTAAAACCATCAAGCATTAGAGACAAAGGACAAGAAGCCAACTCTGCCAGATAACCCAGGCTAAGGGAAAACTGCAATTCAGTTTAAAAAACCCTAGCTCCAAGCTTCCTGGATGCCAAGGTCATGAAGGAAACTCATTCATCTTGATTTTACTTGATTGCTTGCTTTTTTTGTTTGTTTGTTTGCTATGACTCTTCTTAATTTCGGCTGTGTTACCCAATGTTTGGCCCAGCTTTGTGTCACTTATCTCTTTAATGTACATTGCTTCTGTGCTTTTGTTCGTTGACCCAAGTCAGTTTGGGTAAATTCATTAATACCATCTCATTGGCCCAAGTCACTGAAAGAAACACTGACAAAACAGGGCAAAATATAGCTTTACAGTATGTTTTCAGAATAACTTTCAATGTTATTCATTCATTCATCCTTTCACATATTTGCAAACACTGGCATGTCTTGGGCACTGCACAAAGTATATGGGAAGTGGTAGTTGGTACCCCTGCTCCTAAGTAGATTGTAATCTACAGAAGGTGAAGCTTGAGAAGTTTAGCAATTTAACCTGACTTTAAACAGAGACCCAGTCAAATTACAGAGCTGGAATTTGAAACCAAATCAGTCTTCACCGAAACCCATGTTGTTAGTTTTTATCCTCTACTTTCTTTGTGATAGGTGGAATTTCTGCAGTGGCCTCCACAAAAATGCCCTGCCCTGATTCCTGGGAACTGGGAATAGGATGAGATAGCACTCTCATGACTGTGTTAGGTTACATGGTACACTTGACCTTGCAATGATCCGGCTAGGTCTGATCTAATCACATGAGTTCTTAAAAGCAGAGAATTTTCTCTACTGATAGCAGAAGAAGTCAGAGATTCGAAGCATGAAGGAGATTCAACACATTGTTGCTGACTTTGACGATGAAATGGCCCCATATGAAGGGATGCAGGTGCTGCTTAGAAGCAGAGAGATGCTCCTACCTAACAGCCAGCAAGTAAATGGGGACTGCAGACCTACATCCACAAAGAGCTGAATTCTGTCAACAAATTGAACGAGCTTAGAATTAGATTCTTCTCCAGAACCTCCAGATAAAAGCCCAGCCTGGCTGATGCCTTGACTTTGGTTTTGTGAAATCATAAGTAGAGAACCCAGCCAGGCTTACTGAATTTCTGACCTACAGAGCCGTGAGATAAGAAAATGTGTTGTTTTAAGCTGCTAAATTTTGAGTAATTTCTTTTACAGCAATAGAAATCTAATATGTCCTCTCAGATTAAAAAGAAACCACCAGTTCCCTCTCATTGGGCAATTAATGAATCAAAATAGCTGGATTTCTTATCTTCTACCCATTTCCCCCAGATATTCCTAGGGTTACCATGAGAAAATTCCATGGGATCCAATTTCAACTGCACTTCTGATTCACTGTTTGAATGACCCTTCAAGCTCAGTCAGGTATTCTAGTAACCATTTCTCTTTGGGGAGTCAGGAATGGTCATTGACCAGTTGGGAAACCAAAGCTCAGAGGAAACTTACGTAAGGTCATGTAGAAAATTGGAGGTAGACCTGGGTTGTTTAAATGTTTTTTATTTATTTTAAAATATCTTCTTTGTTTAGGAAGCAGAGGACTACTCTTTTGCGCAAGATAATTCTGAAGGTAAATTTAATGTCTCATGCAGTTGTGACACTTATGTAGGGAAATATTTTATAGTTTGCATTTCTACTCTCGTTTTTGGGCATATTTTAGTATCAGAGCCTCTTGGGTTTTGCCAGTGAAACATCTTTTTGTGACCTCAATTATATGCTGTTGATTTGTTTAAGCCATGCTATTTCCACCTCAGTAGTGATCTAACTTGTTGGCATTGGATAGACCCTCGCATTCACTGTTATGTGAATAGACACTTAAAACCATTTTGATGTAGTAAAAGAAAGTAACTAAATTTAGGTTACTAAAGAAAACTCCTGCTGAAATTTTTGACCCTGAGCTCCAAAGAGCATAGTATAAATGCTAGGTAAACTATTTTAGTCCTTTGTTCTGTAAATGAGTTCCTTTCTTTCTTCCATTGACTACTTTTTGGCACAGCTTCTGTTTTTAGAGCCAAAAAAAAGATGGGAACTGAAAATAAAGAAACAAAATCTTATCTGAAACACCTGAGCCTGTGAATCACGGTCTGCCTCCTGCATAGCCTGTGTGTAGCTGCTAAGTAATTTATGAATGAGGAAGCATAGACCAGATATGGCATCAACAAAAAAAACTAAGACTGATGGATTCTATTTCTAGTTCCAAACTGATGATGAAATGACTTCAGATAAGTCACTTTAACTCCTTTTTGGGGCTCTACTTGTAAAATAGGAAGAAACTCCTCATTTTTCTTGACAACGATATAAATACCTACTTAGCTTCTCACCTTTGTAGACTTCTCATTTAAGGCTTGATTGTCTTAATCTCTTCCTTTAGGCCAGGCTTGGTGGCTCAAGCCTGTAATCTCAGCATGCTGTAAGGCCAAGGTGGGTGGATCACCTGAGGTCGGGAATTTGAGACCAGCCTGACCAACATGGAGAAACCCTGTCCCTACTAAAAATACAAAATTAGCAGGGTGTGGTGGTGCATGCCTGTAATCCCAGCTACTTGGGAGGCTGAGGCAGGAGAATAGATTGAACCCGGGAGGCAGAGGTTGTGGTGAGCCAAGATCATGCCATTGCACTCCAGCCTGGGCCACAAGAGTGAAACTCTGTCTCAAAAAACAAAAAAAAAAAACCCCAAAAAAACCTTCTTTAATATTCAACCCTGTACAACAGCAATGGGATCCATGCTTTCCTTTGTGACAAAGGAACTCAGGACAATAATTCAAATGATTCAGCCTTAGTGCTGACCCCTGGTTGGGTTCTAGCTTTGTTCTGTGTGATCCATCCCTTTCCTCTGACCTCCTTCCAGTAACTGGATCCTCAGATTGTTTTATTACATCTGAGCCTCTCCTCTGGTTTTTGATCTGCCATGCCACTCCCTCTGAGACTAAGGTTCTGCAACAGACCATTTTTGTCCCTCCTGTCATATTTCAGCCCGAGTATCCAGTCTAGTTAAGTTCCAGCTCTTTTTGTCCATCTATCCCACTACTTCTTGAAAGACAACCCTTGAAGACCATTCTTTAAAAATTTTAAACATTGAAGAAACCTGCCCCCCAAATACTTGTAAAATGTCCATAAAATATAGAGAATAATGATACAACAAACATCTAGAGTATCATACCTGGTTACCACCACTACCGCTACCAAAAAAAAAAAAAAATTATCATTACCGTTGAAGTCCATGTCCCGTTCCTTTTTCTCTCTACTGAGACAAAACCACCCTGGCTGAATTAACTTGTGTTTATTTCTCTCTCTCTCTTTTTTTATTTTAGTTTTGCCAGACGGTATTTCCCTAAGTAACATATTATTTAATGTTGCATATTTTTGAACTTTATATACATAAAATTATAGGATATGTATTATGATATTTGCTTTTTTTGTCAACATTATGTCTCTGAATATTCATCCATGTTTTTACATTTACCTGTAATGTATTCATTGTCACAAGAAGGCAGTCTTTTCATTGCATGACTCTCACATAGTTTATTATCTCTGCTGTCCTTGATGAACATTTGGATTTTTCCTATTTTTATTATGAAAAGGACCGCTATGAATATACACTTGTCTTCTAGAAGAAGCACTTGCTGGTTGATACAGTCTTCAAAGAGGCTTGTCTCAATTTATAATCCCACCAGAAGGATAATTCCATATCCTTGCCAACTTTAGATTTTGACAGGCTCTTTAATTTTTGACAGTCTGGAAGTCATAATATAGTATCTAATTGTGGTTTAAATTTTTATTTTCTTGGTGATTAACAAAGCTGAGAATCTTACTTGTACTTTTTTGGTCCTTTGGATTTTCTCTTCTCTGAAGGCCTGCTTAAATTTCGTGTTGCAGTTTCCTATGAGTCATTTGCTTTTTAAAATGATTTGCAAAAGTTCTTTGCTCAGTTACTATTCCTTTGTCAGTAACACATAGGGAAAACATTTATTTCCAGTTTATGGGTTGTCTTTTTATTTTTGATATCTTTTAGGGAACAAAAATCTTTAATTTTAATGTAGCTAATTTATAATTTTTAAAAAGTGACTTGCATCTTAAGACAATTTTTCTGGCCTGGTGTGGTGTCTCCTGCCTGTAATCCCAGTGCTTTGGAAGGCCAAGGTGGCAGGATTGGTTGAGGTCAGGAGTGAGACCAGCTTCTGTGACATAGTGAGACCCCGTATCTCCAAAAAAAAAAAAAAAAGAAAAAAAAAGGGACTTTTTTCCCTTTTCCTAATATCACAGATATGTTGTCCTATATTTTGACTAAAAGTTTTATAGCTTTGCCTTTTATATTTAAGTCTTTAATCTATCTGGAATATTTCTATGCAAGAGGTTAAAAAGGGCTTTGATTTAATTTTTCCACACCAATAAGAATTGTTTAAGTCATGTTTATTACCAGTCTATTCTTTTCCCACTGGTGTGCAATGCCAGCTCTGACATAAATCAAGTTTCAAGTCTGTTTCACTGATCTGTTTGCTTTTCCCTATGATAATCCTATAGTGTCATGAATATGAAAGTTTTATAAGAATTATTGATATATGGTAAAGCAAGCTTCACTAACTTGTCTTAAAATGTCTTGGTTATCCTGGTTCTGTGTTTTCCATATGTATTTTGGAAATTTCTTTTGACAAGTTACATATACTCACATACACACAAATTCATTGCAACTTAGACTGTAATTGCCTTTAATCTATACATGAATTTGCAGAGAACTGATTTGTTTTATGTTGCTTCTTCTATTCCACGAACGTCGTATATCTTGTATAGCTCTCCATTTAATTAGGACTTCTTTGAAGTCTTTTAATAATTAACATGTCTATCATAGTCTTAGGCGTATTTTGCTCAATTTATTGCTAGGAATATACATACACATTTGCTGTGATTAATTATGATATGGGATTTTAATTGTGTGCACTTGAATTGTATTTGCATATTCTCAGTGCACTTCATCATTTTCATTCTGTGCTATGATAAACTATTAATATATTCATCTGGGAAGTCTCCATTAGGTCTATTTTCTTGCCTTCCCTCCCACTTTAATTGGATAGTCTTTATTTTTTCTTACTGGTGAATATACATTACATTAAAAAAATTAAATTATGAATGTGCTTTTTTTGTCATGTATATAACGATATAAATAAATTTACTCTATCTCTCTATATAGAGAGTAAATATCTTTTTCCACTAATGGCTTGCCATTTTACTGTTTTTTATTTCTGAATGAACCAAACTTTGGCATATATAAAAACACACACGCACGTAGACACATATATGATTTTTACATTGCTATTTGTAAGATTGGTCTGTAATTTTTTATTCTTGCCAGTTTTTCACATAAAATTGTGCCAGCTTTATAAAACGAATTGGGGAGTGTCTCTCTTTTTATTCTTAGAAACTTATCTTTTTATTACTTATTCCTGGAGCTTGCTAATCAAACTATGTGGAACTAATATTTTCTTTTCAGGAATTTTTTTTTTACTAATTCAATAAAAAATGTTAATAGGTATATTTATTGTTTTTTAGTTGTTCTTTAGGCCATTTTATAAAGTGTATATATATGCTTTATATACATATAAATATATAAGTATATACATTATATATGTGTATATATATATATATATTATTATTTTTTTTTTTAGATGAAGTCTTGCTCTGTCACCAGGCTGGAGTGCAGTGACATGATCTTGTCTCACTGCAACCTCCGCCTCCCGGTTCAAGTGATTTTCCTTCCTCAGCCTCCTGAGTAGCTAGGACTACAGGCACGCGCCACCATGCCTGGCTAATTTTTGTATTTTTAGTAGAGATAGCGTTTCACCATGTTGGCCAGGATGGTCTTAATCTCTTGACTTCGTGATTCGCCTGCCTTGACCTCCCAAAGTGGTGGGATTACAGGTGTGAGCCACTGCGCCTTGCTGTAAATTTTATTTTTCAGTGCTCTGCTCATGTCATCTGTTTTCATAATTATTAGTATTAAGTTATTATCTTTTTAATATGTGTAGCATCTATAATTTTGGTTAATTTTAATTCCAATATTATTTATTCTGCTCTCTCTTTTTTAGATTAAACTTGTTAGAGAGGGCTGCCAGTTTTATTATTTGAAATAACCAAGTTCTCACATCACCGTTACTTTCTATTATGTGTTTGCTTTCCTCTATTAGATGTTCTTATCTTTAGTTTCTCATCCTTTAGCACTCTTGGAATATATAGATAAATTTCAGCATTTTAAGTTTTCTATTATAATCACATGACTTTATAAATTTTGCAGTACATACCACTTTACCTGTATATCACAAGTTTTATGGGGCATGTGCTCTTTTTATCATTTCAATTCTAAATTTTTATGATTTCTCTTATGATTTATTCTTTGACCTATGAGCTATTAAATTTGTGCATTTAAATTACCAGACATATGGGGATTTTCATGTATGTTTTTGTCATTATAGGTAATAATTACATTGACTTTTGGTTGAAAAGTGATCTATATGAGATCAATTATTTGACATGTTTAAAGACTTTAGGTCAAAGAGATGGTCAGTTTTAATATATTTTTAAATAGAAATATTCTTCATGTTCTTGAAAAGAATATATTTTGAAGATATAGTGTTATATATATGCACATAAGATAATGTTTTGGGTAGTGCTCAATCTATATCCTTACCAATTTATTTTCTGTTTAATCTATTGTCAGAAAAACTATGTTAAAATATTATTTTATAGTGGTAGAAGTGCTTATTTTTTCTGTACTTCTCTGAATTTTTGCTTTACTTTATTTTATTTTTTTGAGATGGAGTCTAGCTCTTGTTACCCAGGCTGGAGTGCAATATGTGGTCTCAGCTCACTGCAACCTCTGCCTCCTAGGTTCAAGCAACTCTCCTGCCTCAGCCTCCTGAGTAGCTGGGGTTGCAGGCACCCCCCCGCGCCTGGCTAATTTTTTGTACTTTTAGTAGAGACGGGGTTTCACCATGTTGGCTGGGTTGGTCTTGAACTCCTGACCTCAGGCGATCTGCCAGCCTTGGCTTCCCAAAGTGCTGGGATTACAGGCGTGAGCCATTGAGCCCAGCCTGCTTTAAGTATTTTGAAGTTATGTTATTGCATCATAACACCTTTGACATTGATGCCTAAGAGAATTGAATTTATATACACATATATGTGTTTGGCTAGATTAGGGTTAATTTTCAATGAACAATCCTCAACTTTGCAAAAGATCTTTCCATTGTCTATTAGACATTTATATCAATGTACATTTGAGGTATACAAATAAAATAAAGCTTAAATAAGTGATATGTGTAGATCATTAGCTTTGTTCTTTGATGGTGGGAAGGGTTAGGTTTGCGCTTTTGTTGGATTCATTAAATAGAATTACTATCACTTTTTAAAAAACACATGATACATTCACTTGTTCATGACTCTGAGTCCATTTTGTCCTCAGAGGGGAAAAGCAGGATGCTGCAGACCATGAGTCAAGGATGGAAGAAGGAAAAGGGAAGGAACCACAGACTAGGAACCAGTTGGTTCACGTCTTATCAGCCTCCTTTTCCTTTTTGGCTTCTTGGTTCCTTAAGGAGGTAGGAAGAAGATGGGTTCTGAGAAAATTTCACTTTCAAGGGAAACATTGCTGCAGTTTCAACCATCATGCAAGAAACCCTTCAATAATATTATACAGGGTGTGGACATGAATAACATTAAATTTTGGACATCTAGACCAGCATTTTTGAAATCTTAGCTTGGTGGCACCATTTCATAAAGTCCATGTTACCTTTATTCCTAAACATATTCAGAATGTGATAGAAATTACCCATAGTTTTTGAAGATATGCAAAAACAATACATTTTAAACTGACAGAGCATAGTTTCTTTGGAAGTGCTTTATCAGGAATGAAAATGATGAAGTGTGCCGAGAATATGCAAATACAATTCAAATGCACACACAATTAAAATCCCAAGATGTGTTTTATGATAAATCATTTCACTGCAGTTGCAAGAATTAGAAATAGATATTCAAATTGATAATTATGATTATATGATTTTTAGAATAGCTAACAGTTTTCCATTTCATCTGCTCTTTGAAATAAAAAGAAGAATATAATATCTTAAAACCAATCTATAAAAGGGAGATGGTATTTCAAATGTACGGGAAACTTTTCTTTTCTCTTCAGGAGTCTTCTGTACCTTGAGAAAACCGCAAATTGAATTTTTAAAAAAGTCCTATCTGCCAGCCCCACCTCCCAACCTCAGAATAAACTCCGAAACTTGTTTCAGTTCCAAAAATATTTCCAATACAGGCCTTAAAGAATGAGAGTAGGATCGCATTGGGATAAATACCTAATGTAGATGACAGGGTGATGGATGCAGCAAACAACCATGGCACGTGTATACCTATGTAACAAGTCTGCACGTTCTGCCCATGTACCCCAGAACTTAAACTATCATTTAAAAGAAAAAAAGAATGAGAGTAGGTGCTGTATGCTCCCATCACAATGCAAATGTCCTGTTGGAAGTTAAACCACTTCTAACCAATCCCTTCGGTGAGCAAGCCCTGAACTGATGAAATCACCTTATGATGAATGTGTGTGGAGGGCTGTGTTAGAGGAAAACTGTTATGAATTTTTGATTTAGACATTTATCATCAGCTAGGCTATTTGTTGTCTGCTTTCTGTTGCCTGTTCAGCTTGAAGGAATAACTCAAGCTGAGCAGATGATCTTCCAATTCAGAAATCATGTTGATTGCACATGTGATGGCTTTGCAGGGGTTCATGAGGGAGAGTCAGATGTTAGGATTATCCTTCATCTGCTGGTCCAAGCTTATTTTAATTTTTATTTTTTTTGGGTTTAATGAATGAAAGAGAAGAAATGTTCATGTTTTCAAATGTAGGTTTCATTATTCAGATATAGTGAGGCAAATGTGTTAGCAGATGACTGCCATTGAAAAGATGACTTGTTATAGATTTCAAGCAGAGGGACATGCTATGCCCCAGGGACTTGGGGCACCCGGAGAAGCATGAGGGTTTGTCAGGAGGCAGAGGGAGAGAGGGGAAAACATGGGCAAGAATCTCTACTGTGGTTTCCACAGGAAAGAGCAGGTGAGGGAGGGTAAGCCGGCTTAGAATTGGTTCGTTTGAATAATTTCAGCAGGTTTTGAGGTGCAGAGAATGTCCTCACTTGTCTAGTACCTGGCTCTGGGGTGATTAGGGCAAAGAAATAATGGCCTAGAGTGTCAGAGCCCAATAAAAGAGGTGGTTGAGAGGCATGGGCTCTCTTGCCTCTCAAGAGATTGGTTGGTTTGCATAGGATTGGTTGGTTTGCATATGAAAGGCAATATGTTTGCAAGAGAATCCTTTACTATTTCTAGTAATTGGGGAAGTGTTGGGGAGGAGAGGGTGTGTGTGTGACAGTGCCTTCAAGATTAGCAAGGCCCCAAGATGTCAAAGCATCGGAAATACATGGTTAATATGATGTTGCAATGAACAAGTGTTGCCCTTCCCGTGGGTGCTTTGTAAGGCTTCATACAATTGTCCAAGGTTGACTGGACCCATGGTAGTCCCATGTCCTGGACAAGGGAGACTGTGTGGACTTGCATCTTGCTCCCGCACCTCGCTCTGGGTAGTGGATTCTGCCAAAGACTTTGTTTAAGTCTGCACTTTACCTCTTTGAGTTTCATCTATGAAATTTGGACAAGAGCTGCCCTATCTATGGAGAATGAATTAGAAAACAGCCAGGAAGAAGGATTTAAAGCAAAAGATATTGATTGTACTTTGCAAGTGTAATTCGTGATTACTTAATAGGGAAAAGAAGCAGATACTTCAAAAGAAGCATAAACGAAAACGAGAACAACATACTACCAACAATGAAATTACATCGGTCTTTTTTAGTTTCTGATTTAAAGCATACAGAATAGGCATGGTTTCATTTAGCATTCCCAGACTCAGAATAATGGCTCTGTGTTAAGGTCATTCAGAGAATCTGGTGATCCTGTAACTGTTGAGATGTTGGGCAATTCTATTGCAATTCTTAATCAAATTATTGCAATGCAGTATCTGTGTGTTCTTGCCTATTTTTTTCATTGAGAAATTTCCCCTCATGCCCTTGAGCATTTCAGGTTCCCTCAAAAGAGTTTACACAACGTTGTTTACCTTTATGCCAGGGACAAAGTTCTAGAGAGATCCTGATTATACAATTTACCAATCCAATGTAAAAAAATAAAAGCTTTCTCTTGGCTGGGGATCCTCCATGCCAGCTTGATTTATTTCCTTATGTGCCTGGTGTATAACTAGTTAATACCTGCCCAGTGTGCCAGATTTTAAAATAGAGGCAGTGAGGCTTTCTGTAAGATTATTGTAGGTTCTAAGAAGCAAATGTAAACAAGGCATAGAGGTGATTGCATTTGTGTTTTGAAGACCTCAGCAACCAGAGACAATTGAAATATACTATCGACAGGAAGGAA
Organism: Sapajus apella; assembly: GCF_009761245.1. Taxonomy (NCBI): domain Eukaryota; kingdom Metazoa; phylum Chordata; class Mammalia; order Primates; family Cebidae; genus Sapajus; species Sapajus apella. Next base: position 14,710,851 of record NW_022436948.1, read on the forward strand.
AAAGAGATGTGTGCATTTATAAGTCAGAATTAGAAATGAGTCTCCTGAATAAAAGACAGGAAGCTGAAAACGCTTGTGTACAAATGCCACCTCTCTTGAGAATATGCCTGTTGTTCCTGTATACTATTCAAAAAGTAGAATCCACCATCTCCTTCTATAAGAAGGTCACAGGCACCAGCTAAGTGATGACACTGAAACTCTCAGAAGCTTCAAATTTCTCTAGAAATGCAAAATAATGCTCTTTAGTGGAGATAGTAAAATAAAGATGCTTGCCAATTCCCCAGTTTTAAGTGTACACTTTGCACTTTAATCCCAGGAACAATATCACTCAGTGAAAGGTATTATTCTCAGTAAATAGAGAAACTTAAAACATAAAAACCAATGATGAGGCTGGGTGCAGTGGCTCATGACTATAATCTCAGCACTTTGGGAGGCTGAGGTGGGAGAAGTGCTTGAGGCCAGGAGTTCAGGAGCAGCCTAGGTAACATAGTGAGACCACCGTCTTTAAAAAAAAACTTAAAAATTAGCCGGGCGTCATGGTGCCGCCTGTAGTCACAGCTATCTGGGAGGTTGAGATGGGAGAATTGCTTTAGCCTAGGAGTTTGAGGCAGCAGTGAGCCATGATCCTGCCACTGCACTCCAGCCTGGGTGACAGAGTGAAACCCTGTCTCAAAACAACAACAAAAAACCAATGGTGAGATTTACCTTACCCAAAGAAGAGCAAAAATCCTGTGCAAAATGAAGATTAAAAGCCTGATGCCCTCTTTGTGCAAACATTCGGCAATCCCCATGCAATAGACCTTAGACTCTGTGGAGTTCTTCACCAAATGGCTGCTTTACATTGCTAATATCCAGTGTGTGCCTTAAAGGTCTGTGAATGTTCTAAGTCCCTCTTTCCATAAGACTTTGGAAATCTTGAATTAACCAAATATTTGGTGGGGACAGTTCCAGGTTCCTTGAGAGAATCTGGGTCCTACTTATTATTAGAGAGAGTCCAAGAAACTGATATAGTTGGTCCTCAGGTGGATGATAGCGTAGGGTGGCCGTCTCTGGGTTTAACAGTAGACCTGGTTCTCAGCATAGGCAGGGGACGTGGACTTTCCAGCGGTATTCTTTATCATCTCCTAGGACTTTGGTCAGATGTGGACTCTCTCCTTCTCTAACCCTCATGTTCTCATTCGTGTTGAAGTGGCTCCTTATCCTCACTGGGACATCTGCTCCCATAGCTCTGCTCTCTTGTCTGGAATCTTCACCCCAGTCTGCCTCTGTTGTGCCTCTACCCAGCCTGGACCTCGTGGCTCCTTTGCATGGTTTCCTTGCTGGCACCTTAGCATCCCTCACTGTCCTTAGCTCTTCACTGTCCCCATTTGTCACATTCATGTCTGGATACTTCTTACGGAACCCTTTCTCATGCCATTTCTGGGTGCCAGGACCTCATAGAGGAAGCTGAGAAACAGTGCTGAGGGCTTGCAGGTAAGTTCGAGTTGTCTGGGTGTCCAGTTCCTTCTGCGGTTCAGCAATCCTCTTAATTAGCTGTCAATCCTCAGCTCTCCTTTCCCTGCAGAAAACCCTCACTGCTTATTTTACTGAGATGATCAAGTCCATCTAATGAGAACTCCTCTCATTTTTTCTTATTTCATTTCTAAAGTTCTCTGAGTGTTGGGATAATATTTTCGAGGTATTAACCTCTATCAACTTTTTTTTCCCCTTCCATCATTTCCTTCCTGTCCATAGAAGTGGTAAATTGTCTCCATGTTTGTTATCTCAATGGAGGGGTAGGACAGGGTAGGTAGGCCTTAATGGTTTTTGTTTCAAATATTCTGAGCTCTTAAGAAAAAGTGGGCAACTGAGAACGGACTCAATAGTGGGGAAAAACATGAAAGAAGAATTCTCATCCCTGTCCCACTTCAGCCCTTCCCCAAACTAGAAGTTTCCTCTGGGATGATGTGAGAACAGAGGCTCCACTCTTCGTAAATCCTAGAGAGAGTGCACCTGCTGCCTTGTCTAGCAGAACTGCAGCGAGAAATTGGACTCAGTGTATAGCAGATGGGCCCTTAGTCTAGTAGAGATTATTGCATCCCTGGTGTGGCACAAAGGTGGTAGGGAAAGTCCCTTGCCACTGGCATTATATGGAAACAGCAGAAAAGCCACCAGACTTGAAGCCACCATGAGCAGAAATAGGCATGGCTTGGCAGAAAACGTCCCAGACCAATATTTCAGCTCCCTTCTCCCCAGCCATGTTTCAGAATTCTGTTAGCACCCCAGCACCTTGACAGAACTCTGAAGAAGAAAGCAGGAAGGCAAGAACCAACTGGGATAAAAATTTCCAACAACCCAGTGGAATGGGGGCTTATGATAGCAATTAGGTTGAGTTATAGAAAAATACATTATTTGTTGCCTGCCTGAGTTAAAGACTGATATTGAGACACACTTCATCTCTGTCTTTAACCACCTTCATTTTTTTCACATTAGCAAGTGTTTTATTGCCTTATGTTTGATTTCAGTTTCAAGAATAGCATGCCATCATCCTTTTTTAAAACATTTATTTATTATACTTTAAGTTCTGGGGTACATGTGCAGAACGTGCCAGTTTGTTACATAGGTACACACGTGCCATGGTGGCTGGCTACATCCATGACCCTGTCATCCACTTAGGTATTTCTCCTAATATTATCCCTCCCCGATTCCCCCACTGCTCTCCCTCCCCTAGCCCCCCACCCCCTGACAGGCCCCAGTGTGTGATGTTCCCCTTCCTGTGTCCATATGTTCTTATTGTTCAGCTCCCACTTATGAGTGAGAACATGCAGTGTTTGGTTTTCTGTTCTTGTGTCAGTTTGCTGAGAATGATGGTTTCCAGCTTCATCCATGTCCCTGCCAAGGACATGAACTCATCCCTTTTCATGGCTGCAGAGTATTCCATGGTGTATATATGCCACATTTTCTTTATCCAGTCTATTATTGATGGGCATTTCAGTTGGTTTCAAGTCTTTGCTATTGTGAACAGTGCCACAATAAACATACATGTGCATGTGTCTTTATAATAGAATGATTTATGATCCTTTGGATATATAGCCAGCAATGAGATTGCTGGGTCGAATGGTATTTCTATTTCTAGATCCTTGAGGAATCACCACACTGTTTTCCGCATGGCTGAACTAATTTACACTCCCACCAACAGTGCAAAAGTGTTCCTCTTTCTCCTCATCTCCTCTAGTATCTGTTGTCTCCTGATTTTTTAATGATCGCCATTCTAACTGGTGTGAGATTGGTATCTCAATGTGGCTTTGATTTGCATTTCTCTAATGACCAGCGATGATGAGCTTTTTTTCATATGCTTGTTGGCTGCATAAATGTCTTCTTTTGAAAAGTGTCTGCTCATATCCTTTGCCCACTTTTTGATGAGTTTGTTTTTTTCTTGTAAATTTGTTTAAGTTCTTTGTAGATTCTGGATATTAGCCCTTTGTCAGATGGATAGATTGCAAAAATTTTTCCCATTCTTTTGGTTGCCAGTTCACTCTAATGATAGTTTCTTTTGCTGTGCAAAAGCTCTTAAGTTTAATTAGATCCTGTTTGTCTATTTTGGCTTTTGTTGCCATTGCTATTGGTGTTTTAGTCATGAAGTCCTTGTCCATGCCTCTGTCCTGAATGGTATTGCCTAGATTTTCTTCTAGGGTTTTTATGGTGTTAGATCTTATGTTTAAATCTTTAATCCATCTGGAGTTAATTTTTGTGTAAGGTATAAGGAAGGGGTCCAGTTTCAGTTTTCTGCATATGGCTAGCCAGTTTTCTCAACTCCATTTACTAAATAGGGAATCCTTTCCCCATTGCTTGTTTTTGTCAGGTTTGTTGAAGATCAGATGGTTGTAGATGTGTGGTCTTGTTTCTGAGGCCTCTGTTCGGTTCCTTGTTGTCCTAATATTTCCAACATCTACCAAGCCTTCACTGCATCTATCCATTTCTTGTATTAGGTCATTTCAAGTCTCAAGGGGCACATGTCTAACTCAGAGTACCTAAGACAAGAGGGTAAGACTGTTGACTCATGGAAAGCAAATCAACATACAGATTCCTTCATCAAGAAAGTCCTTCTCAGAAAAAAATGTTGGCTCAACTAAACAGTGTGCTTAGTGACATAGTTGATCTACTGCATGGTTAAATTATGTTTTGGTATAAGCTCCTGACCTCATCAGGGACCAGTAACAAATAATATGAGGCCCAGTATTTTGAGTAGCTCCACTATAGGGGATCGCTGTGGTCTGAATGTATGTGTCCCTCCAAAATTGATATGTTGGAACACAAACCCCAAGGTGATGTTATTAAAAGGTAGGGCCTTTGAGAAGTGACTAGGTCATGAAAGCTTCACCTTCATGAATGAGGCTAACACCACTATAAAAGGGATGGAAGGAACTAGCTGCACCCCTTTTTGCCCTTCCATCTTCTGCCATCTGAGGATACACACAGTGTTCCTCTCTTCTGCCAGGTGAGGATGTGGGAACAGGGTGCCATCTGGAAGCAGAGAACAGCCCTCACCAGACATAGAATCTGTTGGTGCATTAATCTTGGATTTCCCAACCTCCAGAACTGTAAGATATAAATTTCTATTTTTGTAAATTACTTAGTCTCAGGTATTTCGTTATAGCAGTACAATCAAACTGAGGCTGAGATATAAAACAGATATGGTAGGATTTCTGCTCCGAAGAGCTCACATTTTAATTGAAGAAACATAATGTGAAATTTTAAAGCAAGAATAGCAACAACTAGATCACAAGATGATAAACATGTGGGTCAGTAAAAAGAATAAAGGAATTAAAATGCCTCTAAATGGTTAGTCCAATTCTCTAAGTTTTGCAGATCAAGAAACAAAGCCTTGGATGGGCTATTTTAAGCAAGTCTTAATAAGGCAAAAATGTTTCCATGGAAACAAAATGTTAGAAGTACATTTTAAAATATGACCAGACGTTAACTGTGATTTGAACATTCACAACAGTTATAGGTGAGCGTAGGTTCCACAAGGAAGCTTTCTGATCTTTATTTGTAGATTTAATAAAATCCTAATTTTTTAAATTTTGTTTTTTGAGACAGAGTCTGACTCTGTCATGCAGGCTGGAATGCAGTGATGCGATCTCAGTTCATGGCAACCTCCACCTGCTGGTTCAAGCAAGTCTCCTGCATCAGTTTTCTAAGTAGCTTGGATTACAGGCATGTGCCAACATGCCTGGCTACTTTTTGTATTTTCAGTAGAGATGAGATTTTGCCATGTTGGGCAGGCTAGTCTGCAACTCCTGGCCTCAAGTGATCTGCCAGCCTTAGCCTCCCAAAGTGTTGGGATTATAGGCATGAGCCACGGTGCCAGGCCCAAAAGTTTATATGATAAAAGATAACATTAACATATAAATAAAATATATTTCCGCAGTCGAGTCATCTTTTCTCTACTTAAAAATTCTAATTTGCCAGGTGTGGTGGCTCACACGTGTAATCTCAACACTCTGGGAGGCGAAGGTGGGAAGATTGCTTGCATCCAGGAGTTTGAAACCACCCTGGGCAACATAGCAAGACCCCATCTCTAAAAGAAATTAAAAAGTGAAAACCTAGCCAAGTGTGGCAGTGTGTGCTTGTAGTTCCACTTACTTCAGAGGCTGAGTCAGAAGGACTACTTGAGCCCAGGAGGTTGAGGTTACAGTGAGTTATGATTGCACCACTGTGCTTCAGGCTGGGTGACAGAGCAAGACTCTGTCTCTCTAGAAAAAACAAAACAAAACAAAACATTCTAATTTATCTTATTAAAAAAGGATTGTAAATCCTTAAGAAAGACTTTCTGAGTGGCTATATTTTCTTTGAAGGGCCTCTCAGTATACGTAGTTTACAGCAAGGCTTTCAAACATTTATTTGTTTCTTACAAATGCAATTTTAAGTAGTCTGACAATCATTCATTTTCTGATCTATTATCAACAAGAGTAGACTTACTGCACCAGCCATTAATAGAGCTGATTATAAATATCAAATTTTATGTGCCAGATTTCTTGAACTGTCACCTTTTAGAGACATGTGAGTTAAATCAGCAGAGTGCTGTGGAATTAGAAAAAGAACCAAAGACATCTTTAGTAACAAGGTACATAATTTGACAGTATAAATGTATGCTATTGCAGACAAAGGAGAAAGAAAAATCTTTACTCCAAGACAAAGTGAACACTGTTGTGATTCATGGTCTTCCTGACAAAATATTTGATCTGCTTGGGTGCACATGAGATGGGTCACAGCTGGCAAGAGACAGAGACACTAGCACAGGAGTATCCTAACACACTGTTACAAATGTGTTAGAAAAACCACCCGATTTACGATTCTCCTCTCTATTAGCTCCATCCCCGTCTCTGAGCTGAGGGAACACAAACTAAAACTCACACATCAAAATGAAATCCCAAGGAAACCTAAGTAAAATGTAAACAAAACAATAACGCCTGAAAAACACAGCAGGTCCAACAGTCATGGTAAAGAAAGGCCAGATACTTTTGTTCAAAAGCTGTTTGTTTTGCTCAATTGCACTTTGAAATATTCATTAAAAAAGGTTTTTTTTTTTTTTTTTTTTACCCTTTAGGGCTTCTTTGGAGGAAATGTATGCAAAGGAAAACAGAACAGATGAAGAAGGCGGAAGAACCACGATGGAGAGATTTACAAGCTGATTTGTTAAAATGATCTTTTTTGATTGGAGATGAACTGTGGATAAATGAACACTGCCTGTGAGTGGCTTTTCTTTTTTTCTTTTTGCACTTTCTAATCCCCTCGGAGATACGGGTTTCTAGAGGTCTCTCTCTTCAGATTATAATGAGGCTAAGGCAGAGAACGATTGCAGAAACTTATATGAGCATTACTGTTATTATGGACTGAATTCTATCACCTCAAATTCATATGTTGATTCTCTAATTCCCACTGTGACTGCATTTTCAGATAGGACTTTAATGAGAGAATTAACGTTAAATAAGGTCATAAGGATAGGGCCCTAACTCAATAGGACTGGTGTCCTCATAAGAGGAGAGAGGGTCGCAAGTGCACAGAGGAAAGGCCAGATGAGGACACACCTGCAAGCCAAGGAGAAAGGCCTCTGGAGAGATGAAACTTACTGACAGCTTGATGTTGGACCTCCAGTATCCAGAGCTGTGAGAAATACCTTCCTGTTAAGTTACCCTGTCTGGGGCACTTTGTTACAGCAGCCCTAGCTAACTAAGACAATGCCATAGCTGTTCAGTAAGACAAGTACTAAAACTGAGAGTAAGACTTAAGAAACTTAAAAACAAAAGCAATTTGCTTTATGTCTCTTGAACTGATAATATAATATTGAGATAAGTATTTTGTATGCTTTTAAAAATGTTCACTTTCCCAGTAATTCAATTTTCTTTCTTTCTTTCTTCTTTTTTGAGACGAAGTTTTGCTCTTGCTGCCCAGGCTGGAGTGCATGGCACTATCTCGGCTCACTGCAAACTCCCCCTCCCTGGTTCAAGTGATTCTTCTGCCTCAGCCTCCTAAGTAGCTGGGATTACAGGCATGTACCACCACGCCCAGCTAACTTTGTATTTTTAGTAGAAATGGGGTTTTACCATATTGGCAGGCTGGTCTTGAACTCCTGACCTCAGGTGATCTGCCTGCTTTGGTCTCCCAAAGTTCTGGGATTATAGGCGTGAGCCACCATGCTTGGCCTCATTTTTCTTATATTTTATGCAAGTATAGCTCTGTGATGGATTGGAAAAAAAAAATCTGCTCCTTCACTGTAGGTTCAGGTTTGGAAAGAAACTGATTCCCCAATTCTCCTCTGTGTTCTGAGTCAGACATAATTAAATACTGTTTTCTCTGTTCTGAGCTGAAGTAGATAGTAGAGACCAAAGTTGGGTTGACTTGCATCTTACCTAATCAGATTTTCCTTGAGCAAGCGCCCAGAATTTGATGATCACGTATCTTGTATTAAATCATCTCTCCCTTCTGTTGAAAAAATGTCATGTGAGAATAAGAAGCCGATTAATTTCCTCTTAGGTCAGTTATTTTGAAGCTTTCCTTAGCCTCGATGCAGCAACAAGCTGAACTCAATAGAAGATTTTTTTTTTTTTCACAGATTTGTTTCAAGCCACAAGAAAAGGGAAGCTCTAATAGAGTTTGGGTTTAGCTGCATATATCAAAGCAATCCAAATAATAGTGGCTGAGTGTGTGATTACCCTTTTAAATGGCAAAGAAGTTTTGGGATAGTCAGGCCATACTTTGTGGAGCAGCTCAAGAATGTCAAGATTGACTTTTGAAATTCTTTAGATTTTTCTTTCATTTTCAGTTGTAATATGTCTGCTGCAGTTACCGCCATCGTAGCTGCATTGCAAATTGGAGAGAAGAGGAAACCACAGAGGACAAACCTACTGTACGCCAGCTGAGTCTACCCCAGTTGAAGGTGCTTCCTGGTAGCCTGGTGAAGAAATGCTACTTAATTATCATTGGCTAGAACTGTGTCACACAGCTATGCGTAACTACAATGGATGCCGGGAAATGAGGGAGTGTTGTTTTTGTTTGGTTTTAGGTAGACACACTGGTTCTGTTTGTAAAGAGGAAGGCAGAGTAATGATTGAGAAGGAAGCTGGCACTCTCTGCCACAAATTCATGCAAACAAAGAGTGTGTCTTCTATATCAAGAAGTGAGCCGCTTGACTGTGTTGCTAAATAGAGAGAAATTCTCCTTACCTGACCACCTTTCTGGACAGGCTGATTGGGGATAAGAGAGGACAGAGGCAATGAGTCCCATATACGCCTCTTCATAGAAATCAGATTACAGAAGGAAGAGAGTGTTGTGAAAGTTTCATGCTTCTCTGAAAGCGTTAGCATGTTTCTTTTTTTCCTCATCTTTGGTTCTCAGCAGTTTGCAGTTTTTGCCATAATATGCCTTGGTGGGGATTTTCCTCTCTCCCTCCCTCCCTTCCTCCCCCTTTCTTTCTCTCTCTCTTTCTTTTCTTTATTTCTCTCTCTCCTTCTTTCTTTCTTCCTTTCTTTCCCTTTCTTTCTTTCTTTCTTTCTTTCTTTCTTTCTTTCTTTCTTTCTTTCTCTCTCTCTCTCTCTCTCTCTCTCTCTCTCTCTCTCTCTCTCTCTCTATCTCTTTCTTTCCTTTTCTTTCTTTCAAGATGGAGTCTCACTGTGTCACCCAGGCTAAGGTGCAGTGGTGTGATCTCAGCTCATGGCAACCTCTGCCTCCTGGGTTTCAGTGATTCTCTTGCCTCAGCCTCCTGAGTAGCTGCGGTTATGGGTGCATGCCACCAAGCCCAGCTAATTTTTGTATTTTTGGTAGAGATTGGATTTCACCATGTTGGTCAGGCTGGTCTCGAACTCCTGACTTCGTGATCTGCCTGCCTTGGCCTCCCAAAGTGCTGGGATTACAGGCGTGAGCCACCGCACCTGGCCAGTGTGGATTTCTTAGTGATTGTCTTGCATGTGGTTTGCAGAACTTGAGTCTATGGCTGCCTTTCAGTGTCAGAAAAGGCTCATTCATAATTGCTTCAAATATTTCTTCTTTGTTCTCTCTTCCTTTGCCTCCTGGGACTCCACTTACACATGCTTTAGGCCTCTTTACCTTTATCCACAGAGCAATTCCCCTCAAGTATTTTCTTTTTTTCCCTGTCATGCTTCAATAATAGTTATTTTTACAATGCGCAATATAAGTTCAATAATCGTTTCTTCTATTTATCTAATCTGGTGTTAACCCTATTTCTTGGAGTTATTAATTTCAACTAATGAATTTTTTATTTCTAAATTTTATGAATTGATTCTTACTATATTTCAATTCTTTGATAAAATTCCCCATCTTGCTATCAACTATTCTTGAACACATCAATCACATTTATTTTAAAGAGCTGTGGGTATCTTTCTATTGTCCATTTTTTTCCTCCTCTCTCTTTTTTATAATTACTTGGTTCTATTTCTTGGCATGCCCGGCATTTTTTGATGGCAGGAGGATGGCTTGAGCCCAGGAGTTCAAGACCAGCCTGAGCTACCTAAAGAGACGTGTCTCTGCCAAAAATTAGAAACATTAGTCGAGTGTGATGACAGGCACCTGTGGTCTCAGTTACTCAGGAGCCTGAGGCAGGGAGATTGCTTGAGGCCAGGAAGTCAAGGCTGCAGTAAGTTTTGTTTACACCACTGCACTCCATCCCAGCCTCGATGACAGAGCAACACCCTGTCTAAAAATGAACAAACAGAAAAAGAAAAGTAGCCCATAAAAATAACAAAATAAAAAGGAATACAGTGCAACAACTACTTATATAGCATTTGCATTGTATTAGGTATTATAAATAACCTGGAGATGATAAATCACAAGGAAGCAGAAGGATCTGCATAACTTACATGCAACTACTATGCCATTTTCTGTAAGGGACTCTTAAGTCCCTTGCATCCACAGGTATCTTTATTGAAGGTGGTGGGAGGGGGTTAGGCGGCGGTCTTAGACCCAATACCTCATCGATACGGAAGGATAACTCTATGTACTGACTCTTTTGTCTCTTCTGCCATGCCACTGAGAAATTGGCAAACACCAGGAGGAGAAATGTGGAGAGAATATTATGGTCATGTCAGTGCCTTTTCTTTCTCTTCGGATCTTGATCCCTCAAGTGTTGGCTACCTTGCTTTATCTGTTGTGGTTTGAAACAGCTACTTTGAACAGAAATTCAGCTTTTAGAGTTTATCTAAGGGAAGGCTGCTTTGATGCAAGCTATGCTCTCATAGCCAGAAGTTGCAATTTCACAGTTTTATTTAGTGTTATCTGGGGTCAGTAGGCGCTAGTCCTTGGAGTCACTGAACTGCAGAAAACATGGTTTTAGAGCACCCTAGAGGAGAGGCCCTCTCATCACACTTGAGATGAGGATGCAGCTCAGGGGCCTCAACTAGAGGTTATTACCTGCTCTCACCAAAGGAACCTTCCTTCTACATTGCCACTGCCTTTAGTCTTCATATTCCTGTAATAGGTGAGGAAATTCAAGAATTCTGGAGCAGGTCTTCAAATCCCAGTGTAAACTTTCCCCCCCCCTCCCTCCCTCCCTCCCTCCCTCCCTCCTTCCCTCCTTCCTTCCTTCCTTCCTTCCTTCCTTCCTTCCTTCCTTCCTTCCTTCCTTCCTTTTCAGTGTCGTGCTCTGTCACCCAGGCTGGAGTGCAGTGGTATGATCTTGGCTCACTGGAGCCTTCACCTCCTGGGCTCAGGCGATCCTCCCACTTCAGCCTCCTGAGTAGCCAGAACCACAGGTATGTGCCACTGTGCTGGCTAATTAAATTTTTGTTATTGTTGTTGTTGTAGAGATGGGGGTCTTGCTATGTTGCTCATGCTGGTCTTGAACTCCTGGGCTCAACTGATCCTCTTGCCTCAGCCTCCTAAAGTTCTCGGATTATAGGCATGAGCCACTGCACCTAGCCTGTAAATTTTCTTTGTGGATGTTTGAATTTCACAGTCACAATAGTATTGTTTAATTGGTGCCTAAGTGAATCCCTGAGTCAAGCAAAGCCCCAGTCTATATCCTGTTGCATAGCCAAACCAAATTTCACATGAAAACATCCACTTCTGCCTGGAAGTAAAATAAATATGAGAACTAAAAACATTTTGTTTGTTTATTTATTTAGTTTTAGACTGAGCCTTGCTTCGTCGCCCAGGCTAGAGTGCAGTGGCATGATCTTGGCTCACTGCAGCCTCCGGCTCCCAGGTTCAAACAATTTCCCTGTCCCCAGGTTCAAACAATTCCCCTGTCTCAGCCTCTAGAGTAGCTGAGATTGCAGGCACATGCCACCATGCCCAGCTATTTTTTTTGTATTTTCAGTAGAGATGGGGTTTTGCCATGTTGGCCAGGCTGGTCTCAAACTCCTGACCTCATGATCCACCTGCCTTGGCCTCCCAAAGTGCTCAGATTACAGGCTTGAGCCGCCACACCCGGCCTAAAAACATTTTAAAAGTGGCTTTCTTGCTCCCAGGATGTCAAACAGCCTGCTCTTTTGGGAATGGTAGTTCAGTGACATTATGGATTAAATAGTTATTTTTTCTTTCTTGAACTGCTTGGGATTATTTCACTAATAATATTATTACTATGGAAAAATGCTCATAACGAAGTCTTTTTATAAATAATCTCTGGAACATAGCTCATGTGAAAGTTTTGGATTACTTTCGTTAAACCTGTTAATTCAGAAAGCTAAGGATTTAGAAAAGGGAATTGGATCCCTTTGGGCAAAACCGCATCTCTTGAATTTCTTTCCTTGATTAGCACTCAAATGAGGTATTCGAGAGCCTTGCGCTTTTCTTTGACTACAGGTCTGTAAATGGTTTATAAAGAGAAAAGTACATTAAAAAATCTGTTTCATGCAAGCTTCTGGAGCCTATACAGAGAAACAAAAATTGGGTCTGGAAGACAGAAAGCAAAACCAGTTTCAGAGCTGTAAGGGCCAATGGTTTTGAGCTTAGGTGCATAAGTGATCTTGACTGAAACCTCCAAGTGTGCTGGGAAGTGCCAGAGTTCTTGAGGCCTCTGATGCGACCATCTGGGCAGCATTTGAATTGTACTCGCTTTAAAAAACGTAGTTTCTGCTGATGCCATTTGCTTGAGTCTAGTGGGAGATACTTTAGCCACACCAGTCTGAAGAAAGATTATCTGCCATGTCCTGGATGTGGCTGGACAGAGGTAAATGAGAGCAGAGCTATAAATAGGCTTCTTGGGTTCATTGTCTAAGTCTGCCGTCACAAAGTCCCACAGACTGGGTGGCTTAAACTATACAAATATATTGTCTCACAATTCTGGAGGCCAGAAGTCTGAGATGGAGGTGTCAGCAGGGCAGTTTCCTTCTGTGGCTGCGAGGGAGGGTCTGCTCCAGGCCTCTCTTCCAGCCTTTGGTTGTTTGCTGGCAAGTTTGGGTGTTCCTTGATTTGTAGATGCATCACGTTTCTGCTTTCACCTTCACATGGGTTCTCCCTGCATCTGTGTCCACATTTCCTCTTTTTTTTTTTCTTTTACTTTAAAAATTTTTTAAATAATTTTATTATTATACTTTAAGTTCTGGGGTACATGTGCAGATCATGCAGGTTTGTTACATAGGCATACATCTGCCATGGTGATTTGCTGCATCTATCACCCCGTCATCTACATTAGGTATTTCTCCTAATGCTATCCCTTCCCTAGCCCCTCACTTCCCAACAGGTCCCAGTGTGAGATGTTCCCCTCCCTGTGTCCACGTGTTCTCATTGTTCAATTCCCACTTATGAGTGAGAACATATGGTGTCTGGTTTTCTGTTCTTGTGTTAGTTTGCTGAGAATGATGGTTTCCAGCTTCATCCATGTCCCTGCCAAGGACATGAACTCATCCTTTTTTATGGCTGCAGAGTACTCCATGGTGATTTCCTCTTTTTATAAGACACCAGCCATATTGGAGTAGGGGCCTACCCTACTCCAGCATGACTTCAACTTAACTGATTATATTTCTAATAATTTATTCCCAAGTAAGGTCACATTCTGAGCTACTGAGGGCTAGGTCTTCAGTATATTAATCTTTTATTTTATGTATTTATTTTTTTGAGATGGAGTCTCACTCTGTTGCCAGGCTGGAGTGCAGTGGTGTGAGCTCTGCTCACTGCAATCTCTGTCTCCTTCAAGTGATTCTCCTGACTCAGCCTCTGGAGTAGAGTAGCTGGGATTACAGGTGCCCGCCACCACGCCCAGCTAATTTTTGTATTTTTAGTAGAGATGGGGTTTCACCATGTTGGCCAGGATGGTCTCAATCTCCTGACCTCCTGATCCACCCAACTGGGCCTCCCAAAGTGCTGGGAGTACAGACGTGAGCCACGGCTCCTGGCCTTCAGTATATTAATTTTAGGTTGCAGGGGGCTGGACACAATTCAACCCATAACATTTCTGTTAACTTGAGATTCCCAGATACTCTTTCCCTACTTTCCCTAACTTTCAATCCCCACATCCATGGGAGTTAAGAATCTGATACATCACTTCACTTCAGGTAGCTATTATAATTGAATCAGGGTGTGACCCATTAGCTATCAGACTCTTCTGGTAACGGGAAGGTTAATCTATTATGCCGAGAAACTGTCTCTGGGGTCACAGCTTCCTGGCATGGAGAACCTACTCCTGAAACCTTTTATTAGGTGTGTGCACAATTGTGTTGATTGATCTCCTGTTTTTAAAATCTGCATTTTACAGCCATTCATTTTCAAATCTGGTAATCAGATTGATTAAACTTTGACAAGCATTTAAAAAAAAACAAAAAAAAAAAAAAAACCAGGAATATGGAGAAGGAAGCTGACAGTCCTAGGAAGGAAAAATAATGAGTCTTTAAAAGACAAAATTTGAAAATACAATGGGCATCTGGAGGGTACTTGTTAAAATAATTAGTGACAAAGCTTTGACTCTCAAATCATCTCCAGATTTTTCAGCTTGATTAACATGAATAAAGTGTCTTAAAGTGATACATGAGGTTTTGGTTTTGACTGCCTTTTTTCCCTTTTTTTTTGAGTTTCAGTGTCTGCATGCTGAACCACTTTCTAATTTCATCAATTTACTCCACTGGTTCTCAACTGGGGGTGGTTTTGTGCCCTCCTCTCCACTCTGGGAATATTTGGCAATATCTGGAGACATTTTTGATCGCAACTTGGAGGCAGGGAAGATGCTACTGGCATCCAATGGGCGGAGACCAGGTGATACGGTTTGGCTGTGTCCCCACCCAAATCTCAAATTGTAGCTCCCATAATTCCCATGTATTGTAGGAGGGCCCTGGTGGTAGGTAACTGAATCCTGGGGCGGGTCTTTCCCATCCTGTTCTTGTGATAGTAAATAAGTTTCATGAGATCTGATGGTTTTATAAAGGGGAGTTCCCCTGCACGTGCTCTCTCTCTCTTGCCTGCCGCCATGTAAGATGTGACTTTGCTCCTCCTTTTGCTATGATTGTGAGGCCTCCCCAGTGATGTTGAACTATGAGTCCATTAAAATTCTTTCCTTTATAAGTTACTCAGTCTCAAGGATGACTTTATTAGCAGTGTGAGATCAGACTAAAGTACCAGGGATGCTGCTTAACTTCCTACACTGTACACAGCACAGCCCCTCACAGCAAAGAATTATTAGCCTGAAATGTCAAAAGTGCCAAGGTTGAGAACCCACTATCTTTTTCCATTTACTTCCGCTGGGAAGTCCTGGTTCTGTTCTTTTTAACTGCAGCTTAGATGTCACCCAATGTTCACTCTGTGTATGGAAAGTTAGCTAATACTATGGGGAAGTCAATCTAACATTTCAAGGGAGGTCCAAGGTCCTCCTCAAGGCTTTTGAAAATGGCTGTAAGCTCATGTTTTCCTAGACATTAAAAAAATGTCACATAATATATAAAGGTCATACAGGCTGGGCTCCTGCTTTTAGTAAACCTACAGACTGTAATCCAGTCTTCTCTCCTACTGTTACGATATCTGCTCACTGCTAAAACAGATGTGGAACTTGAACTCCCAATCTTTACATTCTCAAATAAGCATTGGCGTAACAGATTTTGCTGCAGTTTTTCCTTTTTTTTTTGGAAGGTGGCATGTATTTATTTTTCATAGTCACAAAAGAGCAGACAAAAGGCCATCACAATTTCTTTAGTCATCTTACATGCTGCTTGGTTATATATTTTTGGCACAACTCCCTTCTGTGGATTTATAGGCCTCAATCCTCAGGCTCCCTAGTGAAATTCAATTCCTCTGTACTTGAAGGTGCACTGTAATTTAGTATTCTGGGTTTAGCTTGGTTCCAAATCTCCCTTTGCATAATTCGGGACTCATTACTGAGCTACACTCTGCTGTCCCTGACCTCTGTAGGTCTTGCTTTAACTCACACAAAGATCAGGTGAAGGGCTGATGTTCTCATTTATTCCTTTCATGCTCTGAAGCCAGTTCCTAGACGAGACAACAGACACCTAGAGACTTTTGTTCCCACTCCAGGGACGGTGCAGCCCTGTTCCTCCAGAACCCTCTTAGTAGTTGTGCTTGCCTTTCTCACCCCTCTCCTATATTTTTCCTTGTTCGCAAAACGATTTGACCCTGCACAAGTCAGTCAATTTAGAATCATTGAAAGTGCAGCTTAAGGAAACCCTAGAAAACGTTTATTTTAAGCTTCTCATTTCAGAACTAAGAAAACTCATTAGGATTAACCCAAGGTTAATTAATGGTATTTGGGACCAGGATACAAGTGCCCATTGTCTGGTAGTATTATTCACGATTACTAGGAGAAAAACACCCAAATCTTAGTTCTCAAGAAAATCTCTATTACTCTGAGCCTCAGTCTCCTTGATTAAAAAATGGGAAGAGTTGGATTCAATAATCTCTAGAGTTTTTTTTTTTTAGCACTAGCAATAAAATAATTTTTACAAATTGCTTGGAGACCCTAAACATCCCCCAATTTAGACAAAAATAAAAAACCTAAAATATTTTTCTTATATATTGAACATATTTAACTTTTTTCACCCGTGACATTTTTAGAGAGACACACAAGTATAATAACGGGTAAGAGCACAGACATTAAACTTAGAACATTCAGGTATGAATACAGGCTTGGCTTCTTACAGGACAAGCTGTGTGATCTTGGGCAAGCTGCTTAACCTCTCTGTGCCTTTGTTTCATAATCTTTAAAAGGCACTTGGTAATCACAAAGCCTATCCTAAAGTAGTTTGAGGGATTAGATGTGTTCAGAAAAGCACTTCAACTGGTAACTAGCACATGGTAAGTACCATGTAAGTGCTAGCACTTATTATTTCTGACACCTGCAATTAGTAGGATATAGATTATGAAATAAAATAATTTGGTTAGAATAGAAAAATTAGAGGGACACACTTTTCACCTCACATACACTTTTTTCCTGCCAAAGAGCAACTGAGTCAATATATAAGAGGCTCTCACAGTATTAGTTTTAGACACTTACGGGGAGAAATGTCTAACCTTATTCACACTTGAGATAACAAATTATTCATGTCATGAGAATTATCCATTACTGAGGGTGGGTCGAGAACCATCAAGATTGTGCAGTGTAAGCACTTTGGCTTGGCTGTTGGGTGAGGCTCTTTGGAATGTATTGCAGACAATTAACGTTTCCTGCAAAAATACAGAGAAAAGCCAAACTCTTGCAAACCGGGGCTTCAGAGCATTGGTTTTTTTGAATGTAATTTTTCTAATCCTCTAATCAAAAGAGATGTGTTTTGCCCTGGGAACCCCAGCTGTATTTAAGTCAAATTATTTTTAATTAGTCTCAAATAATTTTCCCGGGAGGTCGTAGACTTGAACATTCCCCCCCACCCCCCGCCCCGCCTTCTCCGTGATCTCATTCAGGAGCATCCAGTCTGAGCCATGGACCCAGCTCTGGGCAAGAGTTTATCTCAAAGTCATTTGATCTTAGAGCAGCTGCCAAAGGAGATGGAAAGGTGATAACAGCTTGGAGATGGTTCTGGAACAGAAGTGCCCCATTGAGGGCCCTGCCTGATCCAACACCCGTGACTGCTTTCGTCGAATGAGATGACACAGGTGCTTGTGTCTTCCCTTCCTCCCTCTGCATCTTGGAGTTGAGGACTGTGAGGTATCACTATGGGGAGATGAATACCAGCCATCAGCAGCCTCCGCCTCTGCCAGCAAGCCAAGGGGTGAGTGAGGAGCCACCGAGAATCACAGGTGCAGAGTCACCAGGCAGGAGAGGAAGGCATGTTCCAGGGTCCCCTGCTGACAGTGAAGGACAGCCAAGTTACAAGGTGTCACCTGTTAGGCTGAGACAATTTCTACATAAATCAGTCTCTGGCAGGGGTGAATATTAGGTGGAAAAAATGTGCCAGGCTATGGAGTTTGCTCACTGCTGTGCCAGGTATGAATCTGTGGCTTGAAAGAAAAATCAAACAGGCAGAGGAATGTTGGAGCAAGAACAAGGAGGCTCAGAGGGAGGTTGGGGCTTCCCATCCCTTTGGAGGGCTCTTCCAAGCGTTCTCTTTGAGGCGTTAAATTCTAGAGCTCCTGTTCTTCTTTCAGAAGCTAGTGGCTTAGTCTCAGCACATTCAGGTGTGTTCTCTGCTCCATGGTGATTTTGTGGCCGTACATCCCAGACCCATTTCCTCTCGATGCCCACATTCTTTCTACATTTGGACCCTACGTTTGATCCCAGACCTTCATTTGTGATGGCATTAGGGGTCATTGCAGCTCTGGAGAAGCTGCATCAATACCGGAGAGGTGAGCTGCTGGTTTAGTGTCATCCTTTAAGGCCAGCCTGGGGCAAGACGTTTTTCTAAGCTTTAGCAACCATGCAAGTTTCCATGGCTTTTCTAGGAAAAGGGATCTTGAGAAGAAGCACTGGGAATTAGAACCTAATATACAAGAGGGCCATGAAACGCAAAAAAAGCCTGAAGGCTGCAAGGCCCTGCAATCCTGAGACGGGAGAAGAACAAGCCAAGCAGGGCCAGTCAGGAAGTTGATTTGAGGCTTTGCAGAGTCCCTGAGGAGTAAAGTTGAAGGAGCCCAGACCTTTCTGGACCTTTGGATGCTCCGGCAGCTACGCAGATAAAAGGCATGCTCTCCTCCCCGGGCCCCTTGGCTCACAGGCACGATGACAGCTGATTCCCCTCCTTCTGAGCAACAGGGCATCCAGTCCTCATTGCAGACTCCACCCGGCGTCATCAATCTTTTGCTGTACTCCAGTTCCTGCACCTCTATGGAGCCCTCATCAGCGTTCCCAGGGTGTCAGATGCCTCCTGAGGGTCGCGCCCCTGGTACCATGCTTCTATTAGGGCCTGGCTCACTGTGTCTGGCGAGGCTTTGCTGTGCTCCTCAGTGGGCAACTAGATGGTGGAACCCTTGGGAACCAGAACTGTGCCACCATCTCCTCTGTCCATTCTCACAATATGGAGCGTGGCATAAACTAGGCACCATTTGTTTGTTAAATAAAAACAGAAGGCTCCCTCCTCATTTCCCATGAATGTTGCCATCAAACCAATGTAATTAAGAACAATGCGATTCACTTTAAAATTAGCATTTACTTTGAGAAACTCCATTATAATTTATTTTAAAGGGGCAGGGATGAGAGGCTAGACCAAAAACTTAACCAAATCCCTGGCACTGTGTAAAGCGTTATATATGCAGGTTATCTCACCTAATCTTGAATGTAATGTACGGGAATTATTTGCACCATTTTATAAATCAAGAAACAAGTTCAAGAGGTAGAGGTGAGAGGCCGAAGTGAGTTATAAAGTTGAATTTCAAATCTAGTTTCAGGGGACTCATAGCCAGAGGTTACCCTATACTGCCTAGTGTAATGAAGACTGTTTCACTTTTCTCTGCAGTGGGGCAGATTCTAATTTCAAATTCTTGTAAGAGCTATAAGTAACTTAGCATGCGTGCACAATATGGTTAAAAAGATAAATACATCTACTGAAATTCATGTTTAAAATGCACAAAGCCAGGGTACCTTTGAAATAGTTTCTAAATGAAATTCATTACCCAGCTCCCCAGTTTTAAAAAAGTTATATATTTTTCACTGAGCCAAGTTAAAAGCAGAGGAAAAGAATTTTAGTAGCAGACCGTTTCCCTGAGGAGGGTGATTTGTCTTCATTAGTCTTGCAATTTTTAGTATGCAAATTGTATGCACATTTTTCCCTCTTCTTTATATTAGTGGCAAATTATAATTCACTCTCACTGACGGAATGCCATGGAAAATGAAAAGAGCCTAATCTTTAAGATGAGTCAGGCTTCCTCTGATTTGGGTGGAAGTGTAGGGACCCGCCTCAAGGCATGGGGTCAACTGAAAGACCTTTCAAGGTTTTGTTCTAGTGCTAGGAGTCATTTAATTATTCTGTTTTTCTGATTCTTTTTCCCCCTCACATTTTAATATTTATGAAATTGAGAAGCACCTTACTGTTGATTGAATGTTTAAATTTTTGATAAATTGAGCTGGGCGTGGTGGCTCATGCCTATAATCCCAGCACTTTGGGAGGCTGAGGTGGGTGGATCACGAGGTCGGGAGATCGAGACCATCCTGGCCAACATAGTGAAACCCTGTCTCTACTAAAAATACAAAAATTAGCTGGGTGTGGTGGCACACACCTGTAGTCCCAGCTACTTAGGAGACTGAGGCAGCAGAATTGCTTGAACCCTGGAGGTGGAGGTTGCAGCGAGCCAAGATGGCACCACTGCACTCCAGCCTGGCAACAGAGCTAGACTCCATCTCAAAAAAAAAATTTTTTTTGGACAAATGGTTATTTCCTCCTGTTTTTGGGGTTGTGTCTCACAATTGATGGTATCTTAGAATTGAGTAAATCTAGGAATCCTTGCTGGGATGCTCAGGAGCTGTTCTGATTACCTTTAGCCCTCTACTACTAAATGGGGCCTGGCATCAAGGCTACCCTGGTTAATATTTCCTTCCAAATTTTCTCCTGGTTGACCAATGTCATGACCTTCTATCATCCTTTAGTTCTTATCTATTAAATAACATTATATTGGTTATCAGCTGTTCCTTACATCTTAGAATATTCTTCCTTTGCTTAATAAATAGGTTCAATGAGCCAGGTGTGGTGGTTTGTGCCTGTAATCCTAGAAGTCTGGGAGGATGAGGAGGGCGGATCATGAGGAGGGCGGATCACGAGGTCAGGAGTTCAAGACCAGCCTGGCCAACATGGCGAAACCCCATCTCTACTAAACATACAAGAAATTAGCCAGGCATGGTGGTGGGTGCCTGTAATCCCAGCTACTCAGGAGGCTGAGGCAGGAGAATCCCTTGAACCCAGGAGTTGGAGGTTGCAGTGAGCCGAGATCCTGCCATTGCTCTCCAGTCTGGGTGACAGAGCAACACTCAGCCTCAAAATAAAGGATCAATGTAATTTGGAATGTTTTCTCATCTGTTGAGGCTGTGCCTGGAGAAGGCCGAAAGGCCAAGAAGTAGAGGTGAGCGAGCAGCACAAAATCCCCAGAGGTCCCAAGAGAAAACAGGCAGACCCTGAGCACAAGCAGCTCCACGTCAGCGTCTGGCTGACGCCTCCTGGTTGGCATGGTGATGGGAGGGGGCCAGATCAGGAGACAGTCTTGGGATGTCACCATGGGAAGAGGGTTTCTCTTATTTTCCTCTTTGTGATGTGAGCCTGGCTTAGGTTGGCACTTGGAGCTACGGTAAGGATGGTCTTCATGATGCCAGCATGTGATAGGTTTATTTCTTGCTTTCCTTTGTGCTGTCCCTACCCTTGCCTCCCAGTGTTTATTTTGCATGCCTTAGCATAGACCCCGACCAGCTGAGTTACTATTAGATGCGATAGGTTTATCTTTAATCATATCTGGTGGGATAAACCCTCTACCTGGTCAACATCTCGGACTGCCAAGAATTTAAATAATCCTTTTTGTTTTTTGAGACAGAGTCTGACTCTGTCACCCAGGCTGGAGTGCAGTGGCATGATCTCTGCCCCCTGCAACTTCCACCTCCCAGGTTCAAGCGATTCACATGCCTCAGCCACCTGAATAGCTTGGATTACACACGCGTGTTACCATGCCTGGCTAATTTTTTGTATTTTTAGTAAAGATGAGGTTTCGCCATGTTGCCCAGGCTGGTCTTGACCTCCTGGCCTCAGGTGATCTGCCACCTCAGCTTACCAAAGTGCTGTGATTACACGCATGAGCCACAGTACCTGGCCAGTAATACTATTTATAATGCAGCTGTACACAGAGTAACAGGATGGTGAAGGAGATATTTCCTATTGCCAGGACTTTCAGCTAAAGTCCCAAAGCTGAGGATCATAAGCAGTAAGTGTTTCCATACTTTAAAGGGAATGCTAGGAAGTGGCAAATCCCTCTTCCAAATGCCTCACTAAAGAAGAGTGGATTGTTGTGCTATCCCCACACTCTATGTAAAGAGAAGACTAGATTTCATGACATTGCATTCAAGAAGAGCATTGAATGAAAGAAAGGGGGATTCATAGAAAGAGTGGTTGCTGATCTAGCAAGGGGTCTTAGGCACTGAGGCTGTTCCCCTCCTTGTGCCACCTGAGGGCAGTGGTGTGATCTTGGCCTCACTGCAACCTCTGCCTCCCAAGTTCAAGCAATTCTCCTGTTTCAGCCTCCTGAGCAGCTGGGACTACAGACGTGTGCCCAGCTAATTTTTTGTATTTTTAATAGAGATGGGTTTCACTGTGTTAGCCAGGATGGTCTCAATCTCTTGACCTCAGGTGATCCGTGTGCCTCGGCCTCCCAAAGTGCTGGGATTACAGGTGTGAGCCACCATGCCCCCACTTAATCGTGCCCCTCTTAATCAAAGGAATGCAGCAGTATTTGGATTCTAAAAATACATTTTTATTTTAGAATAGTTTTAGATTTAAAGAGAAGTTGCGAAGATAGTTCAGGGTGTCCTCAAAGACCCCAGGCCCCGTTCTCCTTATCTCACATTACCATGGTTCATCTGTCACAATTAACAAAGCAACATTGATACACTGCTGTTAACTAAAGTCCACCCTTTTTTCAGATGTCCTTAGATTTTAATGAACCTCCTTTTCTCCTGTCCAGGATTATGCTTTGTCATCGCATCTCATCAGGCTCCTTTAGACTGTGACTTCTTTCAGACTTTGGTTTGGTGGCCTTGAGAAGCTTTGAAGAGTACTAGTCATGTATTTTGTATACAGTTTTTTCAATTAAGGTTTTTCTGATGCTGTTTTCAGGGTTAGAGGAGGATATCTTTTTTTCTTTTTTTGGAAGGAAGACAACAGAAACAAATGCCATTCTCTTCATATCATGCTATTAACGTGACTCTGCTGTTGATGTGAACATTGATCACGTGGCTTGGGTAGCGTTTTTTGGTTTCTCCTCTGTAAAGTGACTCTCTCCCCACCCCCTCTCATACTGTAATCTTTGGAAGGAAGTCACTCTGTGCAGCCCATGTTTAAATTAAGAAGTGGAAAATTTTGTTTCACCTCCTTGGATGGGGAGGAGCTCCATCAATTATTTGAAATCCTTTTGCATGGGAGATTTGTCTATGCTCTCCATTTATTTGCCTGTTTACTCAGCCATTTATTCAATCAGTTATTCATTTATATCAGTGTAGCGGTTTTTGAACCGTGGCTCCCAAAAAGATATGCCCACTACCTAACCCTGCAACTTATGAATGTGACCTTTTTGCAAAGATGGTTCATTGCAGTTGTAACTAAGTTAAGAATTTCAAAATGAGATTATCCTGGATTATTTAGGTCGGTTCTAAATCCAATGTCAAGCGTCCTTATAAGGCACAGAAGGGGAGGCACACCGAGGAGAAGGCCATGTGGAGATAGAGGCAGAGCTTGGAGTTATGCAGACACAAGACCAGGGACATCTGAAGCTCCCAGAAGCTGGAGGAGACTGGACCCTCCCCAAAGTCCCAGAGGGAGTGCACCCCAGCCAACATCTTAATTTCAGATTTCTATCCTTGAGAATTGTGAGAAAACAAAGTTCTGTTGCCTAAGTCACCCACTGTGTGTTAATTTGTTATGACAGCCCTAGGAAAGTAATACAATGGGTATGAGTTTGTGAATGCTTATTTTATATTTTGCATTACAATTTCATATAATGTTATTTATTTTATTGCTCAACTTTTTCCGGCTTTGGTCATTGGGAGCCCTTTCAGCTGGCGGCAGTGGCTGTTAACAGGCATCCCTGTCTCCCATCCTGGTGTGTGTTGCTGGCCTCTGCTTTGTAGAGCATTTTAATCTGCCCTATGTGAGCACCATCTCTGAGTCAAGTCCAGAGCCTCTGACTCAGTTTCCCTGGAGCTAGGTCATCTCCAAATCCTGAACCAGAAAGTTACCTTTAATGTTTTATTACTCTTTAATCATTCTGTTACCCATCAGCACACCTGGGAGTTTAACCACATTCCAGAAGGCTTGCCGGGAGAGGAAAGAATTAAACAGGAATGCTGGCATCAAACAGGTTTTTCTACGCCCTGAAATGTTTACATGTTTTAGCAACACGCTGGCATAGCAGTAATGAGAGGAGGCAGAAGCAAAAATGCGCTTTCAGACTGCTTCAGATTGGGCCTCCTTACCTGATGTATTTTCATGCAAAGGCAAAGTTAATGCTTTCTGTTGGCAGATTTGAAATACTTTAGGTCAAATGCACGTCCAAGTTAGCCAAGGTGTCTTTAGCTGCCGTAAATGAGAGCCGGTATCCTAGGTTCCCTGGGGAATTTCCTGAAAGATTTTGAGGATTAAGACTGAATCTGCTCTCCAGATATAATACGGATAAACAACATTTCTTGGGTGAATTTAGACTTCCTCTCTTTGTAAGCCGGAGGGCCCTTGGTATCCATTGGCTACAGAACTTGTAGAATTATTACTTTTGTCTCCTTTGCAGTAGAATGATTTATTTTGAGAACTGAATGTGATAGAAAGATCGGAGAAAATTGTGAGAAATGATAAGGCTCCATCTCTCCCCCACCCGCGCTCCCTGCCCCAAGCTCGCACCCCTTCAGGATTTCCTGTGTTCATATATATTCCTCATTGATCAGCCTTGAAACTGGGCTGTCATTATCCACTTTCCTCCTTCTCATCTCCCTTCCTTTTCCAGTTCCTCCTTCGCTCTCCCCCTCCCCATCCAAACTCCAAGTACAGCCCGTTCTTCTTCCTTTCATCTCTGTATCTATTTAACTTTGCCTCTTACAGCTAGCACTCTAATCCAGAGCTGCATAACTTTATTTCTGAAATGTTGCAAGACTTTTAATCTAATCACCTGCTTTTTGACTCTCCTTTACATTTCTCTAAGTGCATTAATGCATAATCACATCTCCTAAACACAACCTTGTGTCGTGATATTCCCCAGCTCATTCTCCTTTAAGGTTTCCTCAATGCCAGAATCAGAAAGTCTGCACTCTTTCCTGTAACTCTTAAGTTCTCTCCTAGATCAAGCTTAGCATGCCTGTGTAACTGTAAATCCTATAATTCAAAAATGGCATGAAGCTTCTGTGCTCACTGAAGTGATTACTGATGCATAGTTCTGCCTATTGTCATTTTCTTTCATTTTCCTTTTCTTCTTCTTTTCTACTACGTAATCCACTATTTCAATGCTCCATCCTATAGATGAGCTCTTCTCTTTTAAGGGTCTACAGGCTGTTCCTGCTTCAGGCAATGGCCCTCCTCTTTAAACTCTTGTGTTCTTATTGCTATTGCAATATTTTTCAAACTGAAGTCTGCAGAGACATACGATAGCCATGGTTCTCAAACTTCTAGCATGCTATCAGAACCATCTGGAGGGCTCATTAAAGACAGATCACTGAGTCCATTGGCAGGATTTTCGATGCAGTAGGTCTGTGGTGCAGGGGAACATTTGCACCACTGATGAGATTCAGGTGATTCAGATGTTGCTGGTCTGGTAACCAGATTTCAAGAAAAAAGTGCTGTCCTATGGCTTTAAGATTTTAGTGTTCACCGGAATCCCTTGGAGGGCTGATTCAAAGCATAGATTCCAGGGCACTCACTCTCAGAGTCTGATGAGGTAGGTGTGGGCTGGGCAGGCCCTTTATCAATCCCAGGTAATTGTTATCTGTGGTTCTTAGTCCTGCCCAAGAAGCCTTGTTCTGGAAGGTGCTAGCACTGTCATTTCTGAGAACAGTGGTGAGCCATTAGGCTCTTACCCCTTAGCATCCTGGGCCGCTTATCTCTGTGCATTTGATTTATTGCTTCAATTAAAGCTTTATGTTTATTCGAAAGAGTTTCTTTTGATTCTCAGTCTCTAGCACAGATTTTCCCAAAGAGTAGATAGGCAAGATAAATCTTTTGGACTTTACCCAGTTTGAAAAAGTAATTCCTGTCTATTTTGATGCACTGTGAAAGTTAGAGTTGAATTGTGAGTGGGAGTGGGAGGGCTTGATTGGGCTTTGTGAAAAGGCCTCAGGCTGTTTGAATTTCCAAGACGTACTTCCACTTTCCCTGATGTGGGCATGTTAAGGCCAAGCTTCATTTTTCTCTTTTGCTGGAGGTGAGAATTGAATATCCATATGCCTGTGTTTAAGTGGCATTCTGATTGCTAGGTTAAAACTAAGCCACTTCCCTCCATACTTTCAGGTAGTTTCTTATGAGTGACAAACTTTTAAAAAGTGAAACCAAATGCCACTTTCATTTTAGCCTTAAGAATAAAAAAGATTGAGGGCACAGAAAAAATGAGGAGGATGATTTTTTGCTTCGATCTGGACTGATTGCTTAATGTTTCAGCAAGGGACAATGTATGTAGAATAAAAAGGTGTGCTGAGAAGGGGTGGGCAGGGATGCTGGAGGGCTACATATATTTGCCTGGTGGCTCTGTGTGCCTAGAACTAGGGACCTTGCAGTATGAGGTCCTATTGTACTGACCAGAGTGTATCTGGAGATGTGCAGGTGTATAGATGTACAGTAAAGATGTATGATGTACATACATACAGTAGAGACATGCAGATGTACAGACTTACGATAGAGACATTCACATGTGTAGATATACAGTAGAGACATGCAGATGTACAGACTTACGATAGAGACGTGCACATGTATAGACATACAGTAGAGATGTGCAGGTGTACAGATGTACAGTAGATATGTACAGATATACAGATGTATGGTACAGATGTACAGATGTACGGTAGAGACATACAGATGCATAGGTGTACCATAGACACTATACAGATGTATAGACACACAGTAGAGATGTACAGATATGCAGACATTCAGTAGAGATGTACAGATCTATAGATGTACAGTAGAGAGGTACAGATGTATAGCGGAGATGTATAGATGTACAGTAGAGATGGGCAGATATATAGATGTACAGTCAAGATGGGCAGATGTATAGATGTACAGCAGAGATGCATAGATGTATAGACATACTGTAGAGATGTACAGATGTACAGTGAAGGCATATAGATGTATAAACATACAGTAGAGACATGCAGATGTACAAATGTATAGTAAATATGTATAGATGTATAGTAAAATAAAGATGTATAGATGTACAGTAGAGATGTATAGATGTATAGACATACAGCAGAGATGTAAAAAGGTATGGATGTATAGTAGAGACATATAGATATACAGACACATAGTAGAGACATATGGATGTACAAATATATGGTAAAGACAGGCAATGTATAGATGTACAGTAGAGATGTGTCAATGTATAGACATACAGTAGAGACCTACAGATGTATGGATGTGCAGTGTAGATGTATAGACATACAGTAGACATGTACAGATGTACAGTAAAGGTGAGCAGATGTATAGATGTACAGTAGAGATGTACAGATATTCAGATGTTCATTAAAGGTGTACAGATGTATCTCTGTTGCTTAAGAGGAAATCTAGGGAAAGAGATTAGAAGTAATCATCTTTGCAAGAAAATCAGAATTTAAAAATCATATATTTAATTTAAAACTGATTGGCCTAAACTTACTTGATCACTGTTGGCATTTCCCTGGACAGTGTTCCCCAGAACGCCATATAGAAAATGTTTGTATAAATACATATATATATATACATACACAGCTGAATCTGTGTTACAGTAATGCAATTGTGCCAGAATTTTCAGTTGCATATTTTACTTATTTTAAAGGAATTATGGAGGTATGAACATTCCCTGTTATAAAAGTACTGTTCTAGAACAATCTGATGTACTCAAGAATATCAGAATGTTCTAAAGTTCAGATCCAAATTAGTTTTAAGAAATTCAATTTAATAAATATTTACTAATTTGACCAGGAAAATAGCTTTTCTCTTTCTTTCCCCAAGTAACTGGGTTTTATTTTAGGTGAATTCCAAATTTTAGAGCTAGAGAAAAGCTTAGAGTACAAACTAAAGTAGACAAATGAAATGAGGTGTCCAATGGAAAACTCCTGAATGTTCAATGATGGGGAACGTTGAAAAAAATAGTACACATGCACAAAGGAATACAATGTAAGTATTGAAAAGAAGGAGAATGATTGATAAGGTGATCTGGAAAAGTGTTCTTTATGTGTTGGTGAGTAAAAAACAAGCAAGTTGCAAAATAAAGTGTATAATATGGTCTCAGTTTTGCAAAAAAGCCAAAAAACCAAACAACAACCAAAAAAAGAAAAAAATGAAAAAAGGAAACAACCCAAACAAGCAAGCAAAAAACCCCAAACCAACCAACCAACCAACCAACCAACCAACCAACCAACCAAAAGCTGTTATGTAAATATACACATGTTGGTATGTTTCAGCAAGAAAAACATGTAAACATACTTTAAAATGCTGTTACTGGTTATCTTGTTAGGGTGAAGTGGGATGGGGAATGAGTTCTTCGGTTTCTCCTTTAAATGTCTCTGTGTTAGTTTGCTTGGGGGCACTGACCGTTTAATGATTTTGTAGATAAATGGAAAATTCAACATTACATTTTTGTTTTTAAAAAGCTCTCGAAATAGGGAGGTCTAAAAGCGTTGGAAATACCTTGCTAGGAAAACTACTTATCTTTTTTCCTTTCCTTTAAATGAGCTGTGAGTGAGCCTGTTAACTATAAAGTGAGTGAGGATTTAGGAAGGTCTTGTGCATACTTGCTTTGTCCTCAAGTGCTAAGTGTTCTTTCCCGAGATGGCCTGTGAAGTAGAAACTTGCAAGCAAAGGTGAAGTTCACTTCTGCCTAAATTTTTTTCCAAAAGACATTGCTTGACGTTTTCTGAATATTAAGATTGGAAATGTCTAGTTAGAGGATCTTACAGTAGAGCAAGTTGTTGAAAACATTGACTAATTAGTATTATCATGTTAGTCCCAGAGGAAATCCAAAGATGTGCCCTTAAACACTGTCCTTGGTCTCTAGGGATTTATCGTGGAAATGAAGAGAAATGTTTAAGTACACGTCAAAAGTGGAGAATATTGGCTGGATGTTGGTGGCTCTCGCCTGTAATCCCAGCACTTTGGGAGACGAAGGCGGGTGGATCACCTGAGGTCAGGAGTTGGAGACCAGCCTGACCAACATGGTGAAATCCTGTCTCTACTAAAAATACAAAAATCAGCTGGACGTGGTGACAGGTGCCTGTAATCCCAACTACTCAGGACTGAGGCAGGAGAATCGCTTGAACCTGGGAGGCGGAGGTTGCAGTGAGCTGAGATCACACCATTGCACTATAGCCTGGGCGATAGAGCTAGATGCCCATCTCAAAAGAAAAAAAAAAAAAAAAAAAAGGAGAATGTGATGAGATGATATACAGTATGTTTGTGTAGTCCCCACTTTTTAGCAGTGTAGACATCCAAAAATAGAGAAATGAGTGAAGGCTGCAGAATTTGGACAGATGCTGCAATGATGTATTTTGTACAACTAGAAAGCAATAAAATATAAAAATAAAAATCCAAGTCTCTGCAAAAAGCTATAATTACTCCCAGGTAAATAATCCACACACATACAAAAACTAGAATATAAAAGAATTAGAATTCCTTTTAAAATTGTTCAGTGGACAGCGTCTACCACCTGACATTCTCCTTGAAATCTTATTGATGTTAATTGGGATTATGAAAGTGGCTAGTGAGGGCGGCTGATTTTTTTGTATTATTTAAATATTTTCTCAGTTTCTGCTGCTTCTAGCAGCTCTGCTGCCTCTAGTGTAGATTTCCACTTTAGTAAATCTACAAGTGAGCTTGCTGCTCCAAATATTCTTTAAGGAAATGAAATGATTTTCCCTGGCAATGTTTACATCTTCCATGGAGTTCTCAGGCATGACCTCCTGAGCTCTGTGGGCTTGTCATCTTTTCTGGGCAGCCTTCCAGCCAGGCAGGTATTTGAAAAATTTTATGCTTAGGCCTTTGGACATTTAGTGGTTTCCCTGCCGAGGCTGCCTGTGTCTAAACTGCTTCCTGAATGCTGTGATTACCTAGAACACCATTATTATTGATGATAGGGACATACTCATAGTGTCCTCTCCATTTGCAAAGTGTTTTACAATGGCATTCACTTATTATTTATTAGATGTTAATGTCTAATTACAGGATGCCTTTGCCAAGCCTTAGAAAGGTTGACTGGGTAGGCTTGGCTTCTGGGGTGGTATGCCCAGCCTGTTTCCCCTACAGGTTGAATGCATGTGGTCTCCTTCCGCATCAGTCCTTCAGTCCAGCATGCCAGCCTCTTATATGTCTGTGCCCTGAGGACAGCAGACTGGGGCAAAGCAGGAGGAATTTGCCCTGATCCTGGGCTGGATTCAGCCCTTTGGTATCAGGTCACTAACTCCTGCTGTGAGGATTGGGTACTTAGGACTTTTCCGTGCAGCAAAGACTGTGTCCTTCCCTTTGACCTGACCAATGGATACAGTTGCAGTCACTAGGAAATAAATCTACCCAAAATGTAGAAATCTTTTTTTTTTTTGAGATGAGTCTGGCTCTGTCACCAGGCTGGAGTGCAGTGGCGTGATCTTGGCTTAGTGCCTCCACCTCTTGAGTTCAAGCGATTCTTTTGCCTCAGCCTCCCAAGTAGCTGGGACTACAGGTGTGCGCCACCACGCCCAGCTAATTTTTATATTTTCAGTAGAGACAGGGTTTCACAATGTTGGCCAGGATAGTCTCGATCTCTTGACTTTGTGATCCACCCGCCTTGGCCTCCCAAAGTGCTGGGATTACAGGTGTGATCCACTGCGCCTGGCCAGTTTGAGTGTTCTTTAATAATACAGTGGAGGTACTTAGCACACTGCAATGTGCGTTGAGTAGATGAACGTTTGTCTTTTCTAAAATGGGGGCCATTTAAAAAATTGCGGACAGAAACCACTCTTCTTGTTATAGATCTATTGGCATGAGTTTTGAGGACTTAAACCCAGCTGAGCACTTGAGTTAACAAAACATTCCTTGTCCAAAGAAATTTAGAAATGTAGTCTGAGTTTCTTCTTAATTATGAAAGAGAAGCAATTAAAAACTGGATGGCTTTAGCTTTTGATAAACTCTGGGGCTGTGTGTGTCTCTTATGAGAGTGGGTTGACTGAACCTGGGGCTTCCAGCCCAAGGCAAAAAGTCAGTGTGTTGACGTCACGTAGCTGTGCTATTGATTAGCTTTCCACATTTGGGTGTTCAGAAGCTGACCAGAAAATCCCGCTGCTATGCATGTCTGCAGCTACCTCATTGTTGGTTAAGGATCCTTCAGTTCCAAGTCTCTTCCCTGTTGCTGTAGAGTTGAAATTGAAGGTTCCCGTACTTGTCAACATTCACTTCATTGTTGGGATAAACATGGATACTTCTTCCTTTCCCTGGAATCTAACCATCTTGCTGTTCTCCACTGTCTTCCTAAACAGCCCCAATTGCCACAGCTCAATGGAACTGCAGTGCTCACATCGTATTGCTGTGGAAGGCATGTGAGGAGCAGATGTTGACCTAATGTTCCTCCTCATGGGTTTCAATTCTAGAAGGAATAAAAAACATGCAGAAGTGAAGTGTTATTTCTCCGTAAGATAGGACTGACCATAGAACATTTGTGGTATATAGTACATACTTCATCTAGAATTGTAATTTATTTCTTTTTTTGTGTGTGTAATAGTGATAACTGTGTTTATTTTGCAGTTCCTTGAGAAAGGGGAGGCAAATCCAAAAAGGACATTAGTTGAGACGCGAAAGACCATCCCTCTTTCGGGAAAGCTCAAGATTGGTGGAAGCAGGATCCTGGTACCCATTAGGGAGGCCTGAGTTTCCAGCTGCCCTGCTCCCATTTCCTTGTAGTGAGGCAATGGACATTTGAATAAGCTAAGCCTGGTGTGTTCCTACCTTGGATTTTGACTCTGGGGCCATGGGGCAAAGAAGCAGGGGGCATTCTGGAATACCCTGTCCAGGACTGGCAGTGGTGCCAGTATAATAATGCCACAGTAAGAATCTACTTAGGATCTTCTATTATGATTTTGGCTGTGGTTCTGGTATCCTTTTATTTTGTCCATTTTTCTGTGCTTGGTTGACTAGCCTTTGCCTGAATCCTGTCATCTAACCTACATCCTTCTGATAAATTGCATTTTGCCTTCAAGTAACCGACGTTGGTTTCCTTTACATGGACTCAAGAACCCTGCACAGCACTCCTGTTCTGGGGCCCAGGACATTGACTACAAAGTAGAACCTATTTTGCCCAACACCTCTTTTTAATAATAGAAGAACATTTTCTTTGAACTTGAGAATGAGACTTTGTGTCAGTTACCATATGTATTCCAAGTCAAGTGTCTGAACTACTCACAGCTTTAGTCACTGTGTTTCTATTATTCTAATGCTTTATGCTTTTAATGGCTAATTGTGCATTCCATGCAAGTGCTGATGATACAAACTTGCTCCAAATTCTTGTTTTAATTGGTTCTGCTAATACCTCTTTTGGGCATTCCTGATGTAATTACTTTTGAATTCATGCTGTAATGAGAGAAATTCTATAAATAGTCTTAGCTTTACAAGGGAAAATAATATCTTCTAGTGGAGGGTTATCCAAAGAATGTTTTTGCCATTACTTAGGAAATGGATTCTTTGGTTTGTCTTACTCCCAAATGTTCACCCAGATTCGACAGTCAAACATTGTGTTGCTTTCCTAGGAATTTGCTTTCTTCTTCATGTTTATTTACAGGATGGGTTATGTTTACTTGTCATTTGGGAAATGTTTTCACAATGCTCATTTCATATAGCAGATTCCCATTTCGTGAAGGAATGTCATCTTGGTCCACATGATACAAATCTCTGGATTGGCCTGTAGTGCAGGCAGTGTATCTGCTATCTTTCATTTGTGTGTGTAGAATTCCTTAGGTATGGCATAGTGATGTGCAGATGCAAATGCTTATTTAAGTTAATATGATCACATTAAAATATATTAAATACCCAGAATTGTGTCAATAATTAACACACAATTGCAACTGGTGACAAGAATCAAATTCTCTGAATAAATAGAACATTTATTCAGCAAGTATTCACAATGTCATCTTACTAGGTGCTAGGCTCTTTGAGGAGAGCTGAAGCTGGCATGCTTTCCACCCAGGATTATCTATTTAATTGGGGAAACTTACAGTTTCATTGGAAACTTATACTCTAATAGCTTTTAGGGATTTTTTAATCAACCCACAAAATATAAGCTCCTTGTTGGCTTACATGTTCCTGGCAAAACTTTGGATGTAGGCATTTGGAGGCTATGAAATAAACATCTTTTAAAGTACAAAAGTCTCCAATATCTCTGATTTGAAATTCTAACGCTGACTTCTAAGCTATTTTCATAGTGACCCTAAATCGGATAACAGTAAAGTTTTGAAATCCAAGGCCTGAAAGAAAACAAAAATAGGAAATCAGAGCAACTTGGACCTGGAATGAAGCACAGATCTTTTGGCTTTGGTTACTAAGAGTTCAAAAGCTTTTTAGCTCATTTGCATGTGAGAAATCACTGACTTGACTCCCTTGCTTTTTTCTATTTCTTTCCACTTCCCCTCCCCACCCCATTTTATTCTTCTAGGGTCCACAAAGATACCTGTTCTGTGCCTCAGTGGTTTTGGGTTTTAAATTTTTTTACAAGGCAGAAACACCAATGCTGCTTGGGAGACATCCACCATTGTTCCAGGGAGTGAATTGGACCCAGACTGCCTCTTCCTACTGATGTCATCTCCTTTTCCATGGCCTCCTTCATGATTGTGGAGCAGTTTTCCCCAAAGGGCCACAGAGTAAATCTTCTAGGCTTTGTGTGCCTTGTGCACACTCAATTGCAATTACTCCACTCTGCCATCATAGTGTGAAAGTAGCCACAAACAAACAAAGTAACACACAAACAAAGGAGCGTGGCTGGGTTACAATAAAACTGTATGTACAGAAGCCCAGTTTTGAATTTCATATACTTTTCATAGGATATAAAATACTATTTTTCTTTTGATTTTTTTCCCAGCCATTTAAAAATTCTTCTTAGCTTACAGGTGGTACCAAAACACGTGGTGGTCTGGCTTGCACGAAGGTCCCTTAGTTTGTTTATTCCTCTTGTAGACAATCATTATGGAAAGTCTTCTCTTTCTTTTTTTTTTTTTTGAGCCAGAGTCTCGCTTTGTTGCCTAGGCTGAAGTGCGGTGGCATGATCTCGGCTCATTGCATCTTCTGCCTCCCAGGTTCAAGCAATTCTCCTGCCTCAGCCTCCCAAGTAGCTGGGATTACAGGCATGCACCACCACGCCCAGCTAATTTTTGTATTTTTAGTAGAGATGGGGTGTCACCCTGTTGGTCAGGCTGGTGTTGAATTCCTGTCCTCGTGATCCGCCCGTGTCGGCCTCCCAAAGTGCTGGGATTACAGGTGTGAGCCATCGTGCCCGGCCTGGAATGTTTCTTACATGTACCCTGAAGAATCCTAGTTACAATGGATGCTCCAGGAAAATCAGTGTAAAAGAAATATAATCACGTCAATGCTAATTAGAATCCCAGAATTTTAGGAATTACTTTTTTCACATTCCTACATTTAGTGATGCTCAGGTGGTGGCCTAGAGAGAGGAAATGACTCCCTCTTGTGACCTGTCTCCTCCTGATTCACAGTTGTTAGCTCTCTGTCCCAAGCTCATGCAGACACCCAGGTCTCTGGACTATATTCCATATTTGTTTATTCATTAAAACAGTTCTTTTCTTTATTTTCCTTTCTCCTCTCAACTGGGATTCTCCTGGGGTGATGATCTGCAAGCATCTGCAGGGAGACAGATGCCTGCTCGGCTAGTAGCCTTGAACCTCAAGGACACTTCCCAGGGAGAATTTTGGATGAAGACCTATACAAAGGGGCGAGGCAGCTGCTCAAACTCTTGAGTCATTGCTGCGTCATCTTTTATAGGTTGCCATCTCTAGTACAAGGCAAATACGAGGGTGTGTGAATGTATGTGTAGTTTATAAGAACAAAATCGGGGATATGTTTGCCAATAGCTTTATGAAGGGTGGATCAAAGTCAAGGAGTGAAGCCCATAGACTGAAAAGAAACATGAAATTCAGATTCATCATGGCCTGGCTTTTAGCCACACATCAAAGATGTTTGGTCTGTTGGCTTGGCTTAAGAACACACTTAAGTTATTGTATAATTTATTTCTCAGAGTGAGGATTTTAAATGTTGATGGACTAGAGACACTGTGAGTGAGAAAAACAGTTTTCTTTTGGATATTCATCTGAAGGTAAATAATTCAAAAGTAAATTTAAATGTGTGGGAGAAACAGTCTACCTCGCCTGAATAGTCTTTCCTATCTTGTTTTTGGTTGAGATTCCGAGATAATGTCTCAACAACACACATTTCAAAATGTGAGACTGGGACTCCTAACAGGAACTTGCAAAGGAGGTGGTCAAAATCCTGTTTTGTGGCCCTTAGCTGATCACCTACACAAGGCTGTCAAAGAGGTCGGGGAGTCTGAGGGAAGAGCCTGGAGTTTGGAGAGTGGATCGGTTTGGGAAAACCTGGGCTTTGAGTTTTCATTTTTCACACAAGCTCCAGACCTCTCTTGCCCACTCCGTCACCTCCTAACCTAAAAATGATTCACTTTTCTCAAGGTAAGAGAGGAGGTTTTAAGGAGCTTATTTGCACAGCTGGAGTTATGAACCCTTTGGTTAATAACGTATGCCTACAAAAAAAAATCTTCACAGGTGAGAGGCTGGCTGCATGAGCTGTGGCAGCTGAGGACAGGGCTATGTTTGGGTCTGGTGTACTCCCTCTGATGGTGGATCAGACATTTCTGTCACCTGGAGGCCAGATGAAGGCCACATGTCAGAGCACCAGCTTGGGGTTGTCTTAGATCCTGCCACCAGGGCTTCCAGGAAGAGCAAGAAAATGTCAACAGCGTGGGTTTGGAGGTGTGCCACTAGATGCCAGGACTGAAG
Source organism: Sapajus apella (assembly GCF_009761245.1). Lineage (NCBI taxonomy): Eukaryota > Metazoa > Chordata > Mammalia > Primates > Cebidae > Sapajus > Sapajus apella. The sequence goes on from NW_022436948.1 coordinate 14,746,606, forward strand.
GAGGAATTCTAAGCTGTAAGCAAGAAGATATATTTATGCTCATGAAGGAAATTACAGGTAAGGCACCCTCAGCTTGGAGATGCTGCCAAAGAAGATACAAAGCATCCCACAACAGCATTGTCGCTAAACACCAGCAAGAACCAAAGCTACGTCACACAGATGCCCTTCAAGTGAGCTCTTTCCTGTCTCCTTACCTCTTCTGTCCTCTTTGGCTCTGGTCCTAGAGAAATTAGAAGCCACGGCTGGGAGGGTGAGGTATTCAGGGCAGAGGCCCTTCCTCCCTTCACTTTGAAAAGAAGTTTGGAGTTTGACTGTTACACAGGATGTTATATTTAATTACTGAAATGAAAATACCCTTAGGAGTGCAAGTGACTAGAGGGTACTAAGTAATCATGGAGTGAAGGGATGTCTTACGGGGTCTGTACAAGATTTTACCAGGAGCAAGGCAAGATTTCATCCACAGGCAAAGAGAATCAGCAACACAAAATGGCCTTGACTAGCAGGGGAGAAAATAACAAGTTGGTTTCTGATTGTTCCTTGCCAATGTCACCTATTTCGTATCTGGGTTACAACTATAATTTGCAACAGCAAATTGCAGGAATATAAAATATCAGTTTCCTATGGTTTTTTTTTTTTTTTTTTTGTCAGTGTTACAGGATTAGACTCCTAGAGGAACAGACACTTTAAACCACAGTCCTCTGTAAATTTTTCACAATTTCTTTTGCTTGTTAGTTTATTCTTTGATGATTTTAATTTTGATTTCCAAACTGAAAAAATTCAGCCTAACAAAAGAAAACCACAGGCAAACTTTATTTACCAAAATAGATTCAAAAATTTGAATGAAAATGTTAACCAACAAAACTTAGTGATGATCAAAAGGAATAACACATCAGGACTAAATAGTTATTTCGGAAATGAAAGCATGTTTCTACACTGTGAAACCTATTACCATTTTTTCAGTTCATTAAAGAAAAAGGTAAAAATTACACGATTATCTTGCCCGGTACAGAAAAAGCAATTTATAAAAATTCAACAGATACTCCTGGTAAAAACTAGGAAGAAACAGCCTCCTAAACTTAAGTAAAAGGTATCTACCGAAACAGCAAATATCTTATGCAACAGTGAAACATTGGGAGCACATTAATTAAAATCAGGAGCTCTGTTATTGCTCCTGATTGTACTGCAGATACTCCCCAATGAATAGTGTACAAACATTGAAATTGAAGTGATAAAACCACAATCATTTGTAGTTGGTATGATTGTCTATGTAGAAAATCAAAGAAACTAAAAAGCTTTTAGAACTAATATGAGAATTCATTGAATTGCCTGAATATAAGACCAAACACTGAGATCACAAATTTACTGTTATCTAAGAGTAGCACATAAAGATAGATGTTATTCATAGGAATAAAAAGACCAAAATGCCTAAGAATAAGGGCAGAACCTCAGAAACTCTGAAATGCCTAAGGATAAACCTCAGACCCTAAGAAATGTTCAAGGAAAATTAGAACACTCTATTGAAAAACACAAAAGAAGTGATGAATACTGGGGAGATACACAGTCTTTCTGGATGGGAAGACAGAACTGCAAACTGGTAATTTCTTCCCAAGTTAACTTATAAATTCAATGTAATTCCAATCAAAAAATTGTTTTAGATTTTTTTCCAAATAAAACCATGCTATGATGGCAAAAAAAAAAAAAAAAAAGGAAACTTTCCATAGCAGTGTGGTTTGTGTAGTTTTGTCATGGAAACAGAAGAATAAATAAATGGAATAGAATTGAGAATCCACAGAATCATGTGTCTTTGGTAATTAAGCATTTATAAATGGACTGTTTCATAAATGACACATGGACAATAATGTTTGAAAAAATTATTCTATATCTTATGCCATATATAAAAATAAATTCCATATGGTTTAAAGACATAAACTGAAAAAAACACCCTATAAATATAAGAACATGCAGGACTTATTTTTTTCAATTTGATTGATATATTAGGAAACAATATGAGCACAACACAAATTTTCTGTTTATTTGGTTGGTTTTATTTTGTTTTGAGACAGGGTTTCACTATGTTGCCCAGGCTGGCCGCAAGCAATTCTCCTGACTTAGCCTCCCAAAGCGCTGAGATTACATGTGTGAGCCACAAATTTCCTATTTCTCAATGCGTGATTTCATCCTGGAGAAGCACTAGGGGAATGCAGAAAATGATCTGCTAAGCCACGCTACATGGGAATACATAAGGCATGCATGTGCACACCCCTCAACATCTATCGAATTCTTCAAAACACTGTGTTATAAGCCACACCCATCCTCACCTGCTGTTATAGCTTTCTGTCAGATTTCAGATAACCCTGTCCCCACCACCTCACCATAAATTAGAAGCTGCTGCCCTTCCAAGCCCGCATCTATGGGCAAGCTCCAGGTCTTCTTCAAGGTCAAGTGCCATGTATATTATCAAACTTATGCACCATTCAAACCATTTGACCATTTGAAATGCGTAAAACTGTGCCATCATTTTTGTTAGGTTTTCATCTTTTTAAACTGATTTTTTTAAAAAAATACACATTTGTTTTACATTTTAATAATATTTGAGTGGGGAAGATTTTCCTAATTAAGACACAGAACACATTACCATAAAGATATAGAGTTTAAAATTTTAAACTTGTCCATAAGCAAAGATAAAATATAAGTAGTATTGAGAAAAACAATAATGGCAAAATAAACAGAAGATCAATTTCTATAATATATAAAACACTCTGTAGTCAATAAAAGGAATGACCCAAGAGAAAAATGGACGGTGATAAGGAAAAATCTATTCACAGTCCATTGGAATGTGAAAAATTAGTAAGCTAACTTAACCAAAAAATGCAAATTAAAATAATAAAGATTGAGCATTTTTCATTCATTGGGCTAGCAAAAATAATATGACATTTATTAATAATCTATTAACATAATAATATGAACATAAAAAGTGAACATTTGTCACACATTATTGATGGGAATATAAAGTAGCAAATAATGTTTGAAGAGATTTGGCAATTTTCACCTGAATTTAAAATACTAATTTCCTTTAACCTAGATTTTCTATCTGTCACACATTTATATATATGCACAAAAAATATAAAAATTATTTATTTGTCAAAATAAACAAATTGGAAATAACCTGTATGTCTATCATTAGAAATTGGTAATATAAGGATTCTATGAAACCAATAAAAAGAATCAAGTAGATCTGTATGTACTGAAATGAAAGGAACTCCAAGATGTGACATTAAGTTAAAAAGTTATAAGTTTCAGAGTTTCAGAATAATATGTCTAGTATGAATCTATGTTTGTAAGCATAAAAAGATATCCGAATCTATATCTGTAGCTATAAATCTGTATTTATTCACATAAATGCATAAAGTTATGGAAGGATACTCTGGTTGCCTAAAAGAGTGTTCTTATTTTAAGAGGATGAAATGAGTAATTTTGTCTCTTATATCTAATTCTTTAAAATTTGAATTTTTTAAAAGAGCATGATTCTTGTATTACTTTTGTAATTTAAAATGTTGTTACTCTACTTTGCCTTGTAAGGACTGGACGGGAAAAGTACTGAGCTTTCAACAACTCACAATTTTACTGCAAGGGAAGTGGAGTTTTTAGCAGCCCTAATGGATATCCATATGCCTGGGGCTCACGTCCTGGGGGCTCACATTCAACCTCTGGTCTTTCTAAACAGCTGCAAACACAGCTGGATGAATCTGAATCACAAGCTCATAGTAAAGTAGAGAATTAGAAAGTGATTTAGTAATTCAGAATATAGAACTATTATATAGAATACAGAGTTGTAGAAATTCAGAAATAAATAGTTTTATCCAATGTTAGAACAATGTTAGAAACTATTATCTATGGAAAGACCCAATAACGACAAGAATTGTGAATAAGCAAGAATTATGAAACTATTATCTATGGAAAGAGCCAATAACTACAAGAATTGTGAATAAAGCAAGAATTATGAAACTATTATCTCTGGAAAGAACCAATAACTACAAGAATTGTGAATAAAGCAAGAATCTTAGAAACTCAGAGTTATATAGAAATACAGAGTCATCTCTTTTGATATTTCCATTTCACAGATGAAGAAAGTGAGCTGATGGACTTTTGGTGAGTTTCCACAGGACTCTTGAATCCTAGTGCTCATTTAACTGTAATATCCCCAAAGCTCTTTTTGTTGCATGAACTTATAGGGAAATCATACTTTTAGGAAAAATAATTCTATTAAAATAATAAAAGAAAGAAAATGCTTAAGCAAGAAAAAAAACTACAGACATGAACAGAATTTTCCATTTTATTTTTCTTCAACTTGGCCTCACCAAAGTATAAGAAAAGATTTCATTGGTGATGAGGAAAGTTGAAGACAATAGCAGGAAAGCCATGACAATGAAAAAATACTAAATATAAATATTTCCGTAACGAAGTGCCATAAAATAACTGTTAGAGAAGGCTAAGTATGTGATTATGGTAGTGAGAAAAGGAAGAACTGATTCTACCCAGAAAAAATGAGAAGAATCCCATAGACAAATGAGAAAGTGGATAGGCTAGGTAAACTTATTTCATAGTGAACCCATCTCCCGGGTTCAAGCAATTCTCCTGCCTCAGCCTCCCAAGTAGCTGGGATTACAGGCATGCCACCAAACCCATCTAATTTCTGTATTATTAGTAGAGACAGGGTTTCACCTTGTTGGCCAGAATGGTCTCGATCTCCTGACCTCGTGATCCAACCCCTGCCTCGGCCTCCCAAAGTGCTGCAATTACAGGCATAAGCCACTGTGCCTGGCCCAAAATTTGACTTTAAAAAACTATGCAATGCATTAAAAAAAATGACAGAAAGTGGTAAAGCTGGCTGTGCAGCGGATTGTGCCTTATGCATTTCCAGCTGCTGTTTAAAAGTTTTATTATAAAACTGAGCATCTATGCTGTGAATGCAGAATATTTTTGGTTATTATGAATAATCAAATCTCATAGTATATATAAAATTTAGTTTACCAGGTACTTTTAATGGACTTCATTATAATACCTTTCCTAGAACGCTTCAGAAGGAATAACACTGGCCGGGTGAGGTGGCTCACGTCTATAATCCCAGCACTTTGGGAGGCGAAGATGGGTGGATAACGAGGTCGGGAGATTGAGACCATTCTGGCCAACATGGAGAAACCCTGTCTCTACTAAAAATACAAAAAAATTAACTAGGTGTGATGGCACGTGCCTGTAGTCCCAGCTACTAGGGAGGCTGAGGCAGGAGAATTGCTTGAACTGGGGAGGTGGAGGTTGCAGTGAGCCAAGATTGGGCCACTACACTCCAGCCTGACAACAGAGCAAGACGCTATCTCAAAAAAAAAAAAAAAAAAAAGGAATAATGCTAAGTACTTGAGTTTTACTTTGTGATTTTCCTGAATCTGAATTTTTCCTTTCAGGATCTGTCTGCACTCCATTCACTGGAAAGTGAATGTTTCTAAAGTTTAGAAACATCCTAAAGTTTGCAGTGCACACCAATCACCAATAAAATATGAGTTGGCCACTTTTCCTGTAAGGTCTGGAGAGTAAGTGTTTTAAGCTTTGTGAGCCTTGAGGTCTTTCACAACTCCTCAGCCTGCCTTGTAGCACAAGAGCAGCCTCAGACACCACGTAAAGAAATAAACTTGCTGGTTTCCTGCTACCTTTTTTTTTTAAATTTAAATTTTAATTTTACTTTAAGTTCTGGGATACATGTGCAGATCTTGCAGGACTGTTACATAGATATACACATGCCATGGTGGTTTCCTGCCTCCATCCCCCTGTCACCTACGTTAGGTATTTCTCCCAATTACCTCTCCCCAATCTCCCCACCCCTGCTGTTCCTCTGCTAGTCCCCCACCCCCCAACAGACCCCAGTGTGTGATGTTCCCCTCCCTGTGTCCATGTGTTCTAATTGTTCAACACCCACTTATGAGTGAGAACATGCGGTGTTTGGTTTTCTGCTCTTGTGTCAGTTTGCTGAGAATGATGGTTTCCAGGTTCATCTATGTCCCTGCAGAGGACATGAACTCATCCTTTTTTATGGCTGCATAGTATTCCATGGTATATATGTGCCACATTTTCTTTATCATTGATGGGCATTTGGGTTGGTTCCAAGTCTTTGCTATTGTAAACAATGCTGCAATGAACAAACGTGTGCATGTCTTTATAATATATAATATATAATATATATATAATCCTTTGGGTATATACCCAGTAATGGGATTGCTGGGTCAAATGGGATTTCTATTTCTAGATCCTTGAGGAATCGCCACACTGTCTTCCACAATGGTTGAACTAATTTACACTCCCACCAACAGTGTAAAAGTGTTCCTATTTCTTCACATCTTCTCCAGCATCTGTTGTCTCCAGATTTTTTTAATGATTGCCATTCTAACTGGTGTGAGATGGTATCTCAATGTGGTTTTGATTTGCATTTCTCTAATGACTAGTGATGATGAGCATTTTTTCATATGTTTGTTGGCCACATAAATGTCTTCTTTTGAAAAGTGTCTGTTCATATCTTTCACCCACTTTTTGATGGGGTTGTTTGTTTTTTTCTTGTTTTAGTTCTTTGTAGATTCTAGGTATTAGCCCTTAGTCAGATGAGTAGCTTGCAAAAAATTTTTCCTGGGCCGGGTGTGGTAGCTCACGCTTGTAATCCAAGCACTTTGGAGGCCAAGGCGGGTGGATCACCTGAAGTCGGGAGTTCAAGACCAGCCTGACCAACATGGCGAAACCCCATCTTAAAAAAAAAACAAAAAAATTCCCATCCTGTTTGTTGGTGGTTCTAATGATTGTTTAGATTGTTTCTTTTGCTGTGCAGAAACTCTACACCCATGAAACTACCACTGACTTTCTTCACAGAACTGGAAAAAACCACCTTAAGCTTCATATGGAACCAAAAAAGAGCCCACATAGCCAAGACAATCCTAAGCAAAAAGAACAAAGTTGGAGGCACCACACTACCTGACTTCAAACTATACTACAAGGCTACAGTAATCAAAATAGCATGATACTGGTACCAAAACAGAGATAAAGACCAATGGAATAGAACAGAGGCCTCAGAAATAATGCCACACATCTACAACCATCTGATCTTTGACAAACTTCACAAAAAGAAGCAATGGGGAAAGGATTCCTTGTTTAATAAATGGTGTTGGGAAAATTAGCTAGCCATGTGCAGAAAGCTGAAACTGGACCTCTTCCTTACACCATATACAAAAATTAACTCCAGATGGATTAACGATTTAAACATAAGAACGAACACCATAAAAACCCTAGAAGAAAATCTAGGCAATACCATTCAGGACATAGGCATAGGCAAGGACTTCATGACTAAAACACCAAAAGCAATGGCAACAAAAGCCAAAATAGACAAATGGGATCTAATTAAACTTAAGAGCTCCTGCTACCTTTTATTTAGGGAAACTTACATTTCATATAATTTCCAGATATCATGCAATATTCTTCTTCTTTTAACTTTTCTTCTCAAGCATCTAAAAATGTAAAAGCTAAGCTGGGCATGGTGGCTCATGCCTGTAATCCCAGCACTTTGGGAAGCTGAGATGGGTGGATCACCTGAGGTCAGGAGTTCAAGACCAGCCTGGCCAACTTGGTGAAACACCATCTCTACTAAAAATACAAAAATTAGCCGAGTGTGGTGGTGCATGCCTGTAATCCCAGCTACTCAGAAGGCTGAGACAGGAGAATTGCTTGAATCTTGGAGGCAGAGGTTGCAGTGAGCCAAGACTGTGCCACTGCACTCCAGCCTGGGTGACAGAGCAAGACTCTATCTCAATCCATCAATCAATCAACAAGTAAAAATAAAAATAAAAATGTAAAAGCCACTCTTAGATTGCTGGTTGTACAAAAATAGATAGTGGGGGCCGGGCACGGTGGCTCAAGCCTGTAATCCCAGCACTTTGGGAGGCCGAGGCGGGTGGATCACGAGGTCAAGAGATCGAGACCATCCTGGTCAACATGGTGAAACCCCGTCTCTACCAAAAATACAAAAAATTAGCTGGGCATGGTGGTGCATGCCTGTAATCCCAGCTACTCAGGAGGCTGAGGCAGGAGAATTGCCTGAACCCAGGAGGCGGAGGTTGCGGTGAGCCGAGATTGCGCCATTGCACTCCAGCCTGGGTAACATGAGTGAAACTCCGTCTCAAAAAAAAAAAAAAAAAAAAAAAAATAGATAGTGGGCTGGATTTGGCTCACTGGCAGAAGTTTGCTAAGCCCTAACCAATGGAATAGAAAGCCCTAACCTTAGAAAGAAGGCAGGGAAAAAAATGAGTGTGTGTTTATATTGAAACTGCTTTAATTTTTTTCTTTGAAGTATCAAAAGGGAGATTTTTTGCATTGCTATAATGATGGCAGTAATAGTAGTCAATATTGTATTTCTATTTTCATTTTACTTTTTGAGACAGAGTCTCGCTCTGTCGCCCAGGCTGGAGTGCAGTGGCTTGATCTTGGCTCACTGCAACCTCCACCTCCCAGGGTCAAACAATTCTGCTGCCTTAGCCTCCCGAGTAGCTGGGACTACAGGCATGTGCCACCATGCCCAGGTAATTTTTTATATTTTTAGTAGAGATGGAGTTTTACCGTGTTAGCCAGGATGGTCTCAATCTCCTGACCTTGTGATCCACCTGCTTTGGGACTCCCAAAGTGCTGAAGTCACAGGCGTGAACCACCACACCTGGCCCAATATTGTATTTCTGTAGCACTTTCTTTCTGCCTGCTACTTTTCAAAGTACCTTGACTGACTCCCTTAATTCTCACAATAAACCAGTGAGATAAGAAGCATTATTATTATGCCCATTTTACAGGTAAGAAAACTGAATCACAGAAGCTTTAAATAATGTGACCCAAATTCGCAGTGCTAGTAAAAACAGTAGGGCTGAGATGCGAAGTCAGGGAACCTAGTTCCAGCATGTGCCCACTTAACTGTAATGTTAGTTTTCGGTTTAATTTAGTCACACACCCAATGAAGCCTGCTGTGTGTCTTTCTGTTTGAATATTCTTCACAAGGTCTAAATAATTTAGTGGGATGTTTTCATTGAGAAATTTGTCTGTGAAATAGTATCAGAAGTGAGAGATGGAAAAATGCTAAGTAACTTTCTTTCAGAAAGATACATATTTTTAAAAAATTCTTGAATAACATAATTTTAGTAGGCAAATTGAAAATCACAGGAAGTCTTCCAAAACATTTCATGAAAATGAAAGAAGTTTAATTTGTTTGATTAATTGATACTGGACTTAGCACAGACTTTAGGACTTTGTGTGTGTATTCTTTGAATTAAAAATGAAAAATGTTATTGAAGTAGGGTTCATTGGGGGATGGTGTCACTATGGCTGTCCTTGGAGAACCCAGCAGGCCCCTAAGCAGCAGAGTGTTTTACTTTCAATTTAACGTGGAAATCACTAAGTAATCAAAGACTACAGCCCATAAGGAGAAAATTGGTTATCAAAGATTTCAAGTCTGTGAAGAATTTCTCAAATAAATCACCAATTAAGTTTTTAAAACAACTGTGTCTTATGTGTATGAGTGTATACTTCTTGGTGGGGGGTAACTCATTCATTTATGTGAGGAAGACAAGATATACTTTATAAAAGCTGGTTGGTTCTACTAGATTCTATCTGTACCACTTTTGAGTTGATTAATATTTGGCAAAAATCCGTTCCTTCTCCAGCATCTAATTATTTCACCACAAATGATGATGATATTACCAAACTCACAGGCTGGCTGGAAAGATTAAATGAGATAGTGTATATGCATTGGAAATTGTGAAAGGATAATACATATATTAATCTCTTTTAATAATGCCAGTGGAAAAGACAAATCTAGCTGTATCTCTCTATTTAGAAGAACTTTATTACTACCTGCATCAGCAAAATTCAGATAAGATGTTCATTGTTTATTTTTTTTCAGCAAGAGCTGGAAAGCAACTAATAGCATAACTGCTATCAAAGATGGTTTCAGAGATCTGTGAGAATGCATATATTCATTTTAATTTAGACTGAGCATGCAGTGTCAGCTTCACCTCAGAAATGTCTTAGGGGATAGATTTTATTAAAATATTTGTTTTGTATTCTTTCTAATGAGAAGCATTTTCCCAGCTTTGATCTAAACTCTTATTTTTTAAGATAAAAACTCATCTGTTCAAGTGAAAAATGTGTGGTGGTATCTCTAGGAGGAGAGGCATGCTATTTGATAAAAACCTCAACACTTTTGGTAGTTCTTAGCCAGGTTCAACATTCAGGAAAAAATTGAAAATTTATCCTTCAGCTTTGTGTCCTTTAAAACTGCCAATATCATTATTTTCAAGGTTAACCTTTATTTTTACTAGCCTACTCTGTTATTCTCTAAAATTAAACTATTGGTTTTCTTTAAAATTATCTTATTTTTAATGGGATAAAATTGTCCTTATTTGCAATTTCAAGATGAATGGATAGGCCAGGCTTGATGGCTCATGCCTGTAATCCTAGCACTTTGGGAGGCTAAGGTGGGTGGATTGCCTGAGCTCAAGAGTTCAAGACCAGCCTGGGCAACACGGTGAAACCCTGCCTCTACTAAAATATAAAAAATTAGCTGGGCGTGGCAGTGTGCACCTGTAATCCCAGCTACTCAGGAGGCTGTGTCAGGAGAATCACTTGAACCTGGGAGGCGGAGGTTTCAGTGAGCTGAGATCACACCATTGCACTCCAGCCTGGGTGACAGAGCGAGACTCCATCTAAAAAAAAATTAAAAAAATAAAGATGAACAGGGTAGACATGTGTCTTAATCTGTTTTCTGTTATTATTACTGAATACCTGAGACTGGATAATTTATAAAGCAATAATTTTATTTCTTACAGCTCTGGAGGCTGGGAAGTCCAAAGTCTAGGGGCTACATCTGGTGAGGACCTTCTTGCTATTGGGGACTCTCTGCAGAGTCCTGAGGTGGTGCTTGGAATTCCATGGCAAGGAGGCTCATAAGTGATGGCCAAACTGATTTTTATAACAGACCCACTCTGTTAGAAACCTTCTCCTTTGATAATAATCCATTAATCAATTAATCCCTAAGTGTATTAATCCACTCATGAAGGCAAAGCCCTCATGACTCAGTCACCTTTTAAAGGCCCCGCTTGTTAAGAGTGTTATATTAAGGATTAAGTTTCAGCTTGAGTGTTGGAAGGGACAAATGTTCAAACCATAGTGGAACAAGATTGGGGCTGTGTGTTATTTGGAAATAAAGCTCTTTGGGGGGAAGGTCATGCTGAGTGATTTCTGTTAGACGTTAACACACACACAGCAGAAGAGAAATGCCATAGAGGAGCTTCTTTGCTGCAGACCCTCAAATGAGGTTGTTCTTGCTTGCTTTGGAGACAAGATGTGAACATCTATCAATTATTCCAAAGATGACCAAGCAGTCACTGCAAATTGATGTGGAAGAATCAAATAGAATTTCATGTATGACTTTTGAGAACAAACTAAGTGGTCCTTGGAGTAACCTGGTACAAGGATGATTTGAGTAAAAACAGCTCCTGAACACTGGTAAAATCTCATTTTAATGAATTTGAGGGAGATGGAAATAGCTTTACTACATTCCAATTATATTTAAATGGAACCTATTAAACAGAGCACAGAGGTGGTGTTATTTACTTGATTTAGTTTATCTAAATAAAGCAGGCATTTCATTTCTATGTCCTGGTTTTGCTATTTTTTTTTAAAAGCACTTTTTTTTCATCTCCCTTTTATTCTGTATCATGTTGAAGTATTTGCCTTGGAGATATTCCATCCCTGACCCCTAGTTCTGGTAATTTCCCTCTCTCATTCCTTTCCAGCCTTCTTTACTCTTCTGAGATGCTAATATAACAATACTGTAACAGTAGAAAGCACTAATTCTGAACCATAGCAGTGTTTTCATTGAGCAGTTTGGCTGCTATGTGGACAGGGACTTGTGAGCACATCTGTTCTACAGGATTTTTCATTTAATGTAATTTTCTGAAACCACATTGGCAAAGCACCATTATTATAAGCCATCCCCAAGGACATGGAAATAACTTTGCCAAACAGAACTCTACGTTAAAATGCTATTTATAATTAGGAGATTCAACTTGAATTTATTAGCTGTCCCCTCTCCCCATATATGAAAATCAACTCTGTGCTAGTGTTATTTAGATGAGGATTTTGGGCTTTGTCCTTACCTAATTATGGGGCTGGGCCTCCTGGAGTTGCTTGCCTGTTTCCTTTGACTCATTTGACACATAATGGCAAGGTTGTTGGCCTTGGTTAGGAAGACAGTTTGTGGAAGAACACGCATTATTTATGCCAAATTAACTGGCCCTACTGAAATTGTATCCATTAATCTCATTTAATAAGATTATGATCAACTGAGATTACAAAATGCAAGAGCAGGAATGATATCAGCTCAATATTTTTTCCATCAGTTTGTTTATTTATTCATTTTTATTTATTTTTGAGATGCAGTCTCGCTCTAGCACCCAGGCTGGAGTGCAGTGGCGTGATCTCAGCTCACTGTAGCCTCTACCTCCTGTGTTCCAGTAATTCTCCTACCTCAGCTTCCCGAGTAGGCGGGATTACAGGTTTCTACCACCATGCCTGGCTAATTTTTTGTGTTTTTAGTAGAGATGGGGTTTCACTATGTTGGCCAGGCTGGTCTTGATGTCTTAATTTTAAGTGATTAGCCTGCCTTGGCCTCCCCAACTGTTGGAATTACAGATGTGAGCCACTGTGCCTGGCCTCAATTAGTTTATTTGATTGGAGGGGTGAGTGTTATTAATTCCTTGGATCGTATATCTTGTTTCTTTTCCAAACTCTTGTAAAGCGTGTCTTAAACTGAGGACACTGCAAAGCTATGTCTCTGACCCTTGCTTTCAGGTGAGCAACATTAAATGGGGACTGCAGTGTTTCATGTCTGCCTGTAACTGGCTTCAGAAGGTTTTCTCATGAGAAGAAAGCTGGCTGTAGGTGAGCAGTCCCTGAAGTCTTTAGGATGGATTTTAGGCATGTTAGCTTGATCAGTGGTTCTCATTTGGGGGCAATTCTATCTCCCTGCTCCCTTCCAGGGGACATCTGGCAATGTCTGGAGATAATTCTGGCTCCTAGAACTTGGGGGTGGTGGCATACCCTGTGGGTCAAGGTCAGGGACGCTGCTAAACACCCAGCAACACACAGGACAGCGCACCACAAAGAGGAATAATTTGACCCAAAATTGAAGTAGAGCTGATGTTGAGAAACCATGAGATTTAGGTAAGAAGCTTGTTTGAAGCTTAATAGTCCAAAGGCTGAAGAATTATGCCAACCCACTCTATAGACTTTAATGCAGCTGTTCAAGAGTGATACATAGATCTATATTTGTGGAGCTGTTTATGATGTGTTAAGTGAATAAAAGCAACTCTCCAAGTGATGATAATAATAAACAAATATTGTTATTTATTGCAAACCTTTATTGAGAAATGACTGTTGGTCAAGCATTGCACTAAATGCTGTAGTTGTATCATCCAATGTCATTCTTCTGACTGTATGAAGTAAGCATTAATACTGGTTCCATTTTATAAATGAGGACACTGTGGCTTGGAAAAGCTAGATAAAGTTGCCTAAAATCACATAGTTGGTAAGTTCTCAGAGTTTTTTTCTTTCTTTCCCTTCTTCCCTCCCTCCCTCCCTTCCTTCCTCTCTCTCTCTTTCTTTCTCTCTCCCCTCCCTCCCTCCCTTCTTTCTTTCTTTCTCTCTCTCTCCCTCCCTCCTTTCTTTCTTTTCCTCCCTCCCTCCCTCCCTCCCTTCCTTCCTCTCTCACTCCCTCCCTCCTTCCTTCTTTTCTTCCTTCCTTTTCTTCTTTGTTTTTTTTTTTTTTCTGAGACAGAGTCTTGCTCTGTCACCCAGGCTGGAGTGCAGTGGCACAATCTTGGCTCACTGCAACCTCCACCTCTCAGGGTTCATGCAATTCTCTTGCCTCAGCCTCCCGAGTTGCTGGGATTACAGGTATGTGCCACCACGCCTGGCTAATTTTTGTGTTTTTAGTAGAGATGGGGTTTCACTGTGTTGACCATGCTGGGCTTGAACTCCTGATCTCATGATCCACCCACCTTGGCCTCCCAAAGTGCTGGGATGACAGGCATGAGCCACCACGCATGGCCAGGTCTCCGAGTTTCTATACCTTGTCACCGTCTCATGCACATGTACGGAAACCATGATGTAATACTGGAGATTTTATAAAAAGCAATCATCTCCCCCAGCCTTTCTCTGACATAAGTTCCATTTCCTGGAGAAAACTCCTCTGAATCTTTTTGTTTTTGGTTGGTCTATGTCTTAACTCCACAAATCAAAAAATTACTTGATTAAAAAAAATTAAGTACCATTTATTGATTTCCCAGTATGACAAAGGTTTGACTCACACTCACACTACTACGATACCCTCTGAACACCTCCTTCCCCTCCTCTTGTTGTTTTTTGTATTTTTGAAAATTTCTGTTATCAATGTAACTTTAAATAATAAAATAGTAAGCCATTTTTTCATTCCATACATTTTTATCACAATTTCCCTTTTCATACATTCTCTATCTGAATACCCCTGACTTTCTTCTCTTTGGTTCCCTCCTCTCCTCTCACTGTTGCCAGAATCTTTAACATTTATGTGATTCTGCAAACATCAGCAAGTCTTCTGAGGCTGTCTGGGAGTTAATGTGGAGAGCTGAAGACTGCTAGCTGTTGTTTACATAGCTGTGGTGATGGGTTATTCTTGGATCATGAAGGGGCTAGGATTACATTTCCTTTACTCCAGGCCTGAAGTCTGCAGCCTTGAGCTCAGGTGGACAATGAGGACATAAGTGCCAGTGGATTTTGTTTTTCTGAATAAAGACTATGGGATGTAGAAAACTCCTTTTTCAAGTTTCCTTTCTTGTTAAAGAATAAGTGCGCTAATACCTTTGTTAAGCCCTATCCTATGTAGCTGTTAGCTATGCCGTGCTTACAGGCATGTAGTATGTTCTATGTCCTTGTACTTTAACCAGGATATCTGTGCTGGACGTGCTCACAGGCATGTCCCAGCTCTCCATTGCTTTTTCCTGTTTAGAAAAGTTTTAAGCTGTTAGCCAGTCGGGTTTTAGATAGATTGTGAGGTCTGGCTCCAACCAGTGGAGATCAGACACAGCAGTAAGGACAGCCCCTAAATGCATAAGAAATACATTTTTCTGTTTTCCTTTGTTCTTTGTACTCTGGTGGCATGATGGCTAGTGAGAGTACCCTTCCTGCAGTCCAGGGAGTAAAAATTGTGTTGCTAAAAGATCCTTTGTCTCAGTGCTGATTTTTCTTTGTGGCACCGAGCATCTATTTCCAACATCTATTTCCGACAAAGACCATTAGCAAATCCCCAGTTTCCAGCCCATTTCTTATTCCTGTTCACTCTGCCTAGCATCTCTCCTGGATTCTAAAGAAACTCCCCCAGTCACTTCTCTAGTTGCTACACGGACCTAGTGCTTTTGAAAATTCTATCAGAATATACAACTCTACTGAATTTTATTTCTTTTTGTGAATATTTTATGTGTTGACATTTTACTACTTAATTTAATGGATAACAAAGAGTGTATAAGACAGTCTAGACTGTACCCTCCCAGAAGGGAGTTTGGATGTGTTTTTTCCCTTTGATTTATGAGCCCAGCGTGGTCCCTTAGCACTTTGGAGAATCAGTTCCTGAGGGTCCCTTTGACCTTTGAAGACAGCCTCTGAGGAGAGCTGGTACCACACTTTTAAGACTCCTGCTCTTGGCAGCCATTAAATTAAAAGAATATTCCCTTAAGACAGCAACAGTGCTCTTCAGAACATTCCCAGGTGAAGGAACGTTTGGCTGTACATGAGAAGCCTGTGAAGTAGAAGCTTTGAGCCCACTGTGCGTCAATTTCATATTGAGCCAGTGTCCCGTGGGCTGAGAAGTGGAGGAAGTCATACCCAGAGGAGACTCCTTGGTCATCGTATCCCAAGTTTAACTCTCAAAAATAGACAAGGGGTCTGTGAATTTCTGTAAGTCTCTGGGGAAGGAGGCTTGAGCGCTCATCTGTCCTGAAGAGAATGGCTGTAGAGGTAGGAGAGGATTTAAATGGGCTGAGGAGGTGTTTCTGCCCCTTCTCCTCCACCCCTACTTCTCAGTAACCCCCTAGAATGAGGCATGGGTTCTGTAAGATGCCTTACAGACACGTTTCAGACTCCCTGCCTATTTTTTAGAATTAAACTCACGAAAGGATCATCTAAGGGGTCTCCTCTTAGTGGGATTTCCTCCATTTCTCAGTCCTTGCCGTGGGTTAGAGACTGGTTCAGTGTCAGATTGACACACATTGAACTCCTGTGCACAATTCTCCTGACGTCAGCCACTCATGGATAAACTTGAGTGAATGAATCTATTTTGTATCCTGAAAACATTCTGAAAAGTTTTCTAGTGTATAGGAATGATTTCCTCCTTACAATGGGGAAACGGACTATGGCTCTCTCAAAACAGATCTTTAGGATAAAGTGGTGGTTTGCCTGCTAGTTTATTCATTTTGATAACAAATAGAAAATGGTCTGCTCCCCTTCCTACCTCTGCCAAAAAAAAAAAAAAAAAAAGAGAAACAAACAAACTAACAAAATCAAACACAATAGGCTGGGCGAGGTGGCTCACGTCTATAATCCCAGCGCTTTGGGAGGCCAAGGTGGGTGGACGACAAGGTCAGGAGTTTGAGGCCAGCCTGGCCAACATGGTAAAACCCCGTCTCTACTAAAAATACAAAAATTAGCCCAACTCAGTGGAACACGTGTGCCTGTAATCCCAGCTACTCTGGAGGCTGAGGCAGGAGAATTGCTTGAGCCTGGGAGGTGAAGGTTACATGCAGTGAGCTGAGATTGCACCCCTGCACTCCAGCCTGGGTAACAGAGTGAGACTCTGTCTCAGGGGAAAAAAAATTAAAACAGAGAATAAAACAGAGAAACCTGATAATAGAAAACATGTGATGTGGTTTTGTAACCGGGGGAAGGAAGCAGGTTGCAGGGGTGTTCCAAAGATGCTCACTGTTTCCTGATCAGATGTATTTTCCCAGGTCCTTGGGCCTCACTCACCCAAGAGTGGGGAGAGAGCTTTGGTGTGCAGTGAGCTTGTTCAAGTAAGTATTGGACCCAGAGAATTTTGCAGAAAAGTGATTTATGAGGCAGAGAGAGAAAGAGAGAGAGAAAGAGAAAGAGAGAGGGAGAGAGAGAGGGAGGGAGGGAGAGAGAGAGGGAGGGAGGGAGGGAGGGAGAGAGAGAGGGTTCCCATGCTGTCATGGGAGGGTATCCAGAGATGGTGACTGCACAGGTAAGGGGTAGGGGGACTTTTAGTCTGGGAGTTATTCCAGCCCCATTCAAGTTCTTGTTCCATGAGACGAGTTCCTTTAAACTTCCTCTGGAGTGATTGATCTTCAACTCTGTTGCTGGATTGGCTGCCTGGCTCACGATAAGACCCCTCCTTCAAAGGCTTTTAGTGGGCTTTGTAAACAAAGGAAGCTCACCTGGGCTGTTTACCTTCCCAGGAGCGGGAAAGTTAGACAAAGAACTCTAGGCTCCTGGATGGGGAAGTGGGCGGAGGTATGACACTGGGAAGTTCCTGCCTTTGAAACTATGCCTCTTGTGGACCTGGGAAGAGAAGTTAACATAGTCCCTCACTTTGACTGTGCAGAGTTTGTGTCTTTTGTGAAGGGGTCTATGAGTCCTAGTGTAGCAGGGGAGGAGTTCTTTCTGACCTCAGGGAGGAGAGTCAGTTACCATCCTGGGGGAGCTGGGAACCTTCCAGAAAGACTGACAAACATGCTGCTAAAAACAGTTTTGTTACACTGCACAATCTGACTCTATGCTGAATTATTGCTTAAAATGTGCACCTGGAACATCCTCCCATCCATGGAATTTTCCAGAATGACATTCATGCACCAAACAATCTCATTTTACTTTTGTATCCTCACGTTCTCTTTTCTGAAGTTGTGACCATTTAGGGGTATTTGGAACACACTCTCCAGTCACTAAAAATCCTCTAGTGACAGGAGGAGGTGGGGAAAAATGCAAAAAACTCCTGCCTTTTTAATCTTAGGTTTTAACACCATCTGATTAAAAGAGCCTTGAGTTTTTAAAAGCCATTTCTCCCATGTTTAAGGTTTAAAGTCTTTTTCTTGGACTCCTGGGAAGGGAATTTCGATAGCAGAGTAGAGTAAAGAGTCACCCTTATCTCAGTGGACACTTGAAGGATGACTTGTGAGCTTTCACTGAAATTGACTTCTTCTGATTCCACTTCTTGGTAAGATGTAGTGTGTCCCAAAGTAATAATTTCCTGACATGGCTGTGCAGTGGAATGACTTGTGACATTTACAAAAAGAAAACCACACACACACACACACACACACACACACACGCACACACACCAGAGAGGCACACCTACTGAATCAGAATCTCCAGCATGTGGGCCCAGGAATCTGCATACATTACAAACTCTCCAGATGATTCTGAGGTAGGCCACCTGTGCACATTACTGCGGATCTTAATATATGTGTCCCTGCTGACAATTTCTTTCTAGGCTTTCTCATATCTGGATGCAATTTCATGAGCTTTTGAATTTTATTTACTGTAATCATTGGGACTGGCTACATAATTTTCAGGGCCTAGTGCAAAATGACAATGCAGGCTCCTTGTTCAAAACATTATTAGGAATTTCAAGATGGAGACAGCAAAGCATTAAACCAAGTACAGGGCCTGATGTTTCTGCACAGGCTGCATGCTTGTCTATGAAACCAGCCCTGCTAATCATCTATTAGCTGTTAATGAAACACAAAGTTTAGGATAAACAACATTACTAACGCTCAATTAGTAGGGAATCTGGAAGGTGAAGAGTAAATATCTATGGGTTATTATTGTTTTTTCTTTTGAGATGATGTTATGCTCTTGTTGCCCAGGCAATGGGCATGATCTCGGCTCACTACAACCTCCATCTCCGGGGTTCAAGTGTTTCTCCTGCCTCAGGCTCCCGAGTAGCTGGTTTACTGGCATGAGCCACCACACGCAGCTAAGTTTTGTATTTTTAGTAGATACAGGGTTTCTCCATGTTGGTCAGGCTGGTCTCTAACTCTCGATCTCAGGTGATCCGCCCGCCTCAGCCTCCCAAAGTGCTGGGATTACAGGTGAAGCCACCACATCTATGGGATATTTCTTAGAAGATAGGTCCCTGAGTGACAGAGGAACGTATTTGGTCAAACCAGCTGCCATGTAAAGGTAGGTAGGTCTGTTCTGCAAAGCTCTAGAGGGCATCAGGCTATATGATGTTACCCTCCTGTGTGTGCAGTGCACAACCTGGACAACCATATGTAGCACAGCTAGGTGAGGACAAATTCTGCTTGGAAACCTAGGGGACATGGCTGGAAAAAAAAGTATACAATCTCTGGTCAAGATTCAGATGTACTGATTATTTAAGTAAGAAGTCCTGCCAGCCATAGTGGCATGCACCTGTAGGTACCAGCTACTTGAGAGTCTGAGGTGGGAGGATCACTTGAGCCCAGGAATTGGAACTTAGCCTGGGCAACATAGCAAGGCCCCATGTCTAAAAAAAAAATTAAAACAAAATGGCAAATCAAAAACTAAACAACAAACCCTTATTTATTTACCTCTGTAGTAAATAATTAACTAAGATTTCGTGTAAAATTATTAATTGCCCTTCTAACTTCCTGTTTGAAGTCTGAACAGATGTTAAATAGAAGCCAACAGTTAAAGGAGGAGAGAGATTTAGATGGAGACAAGAGCTCCAATTTTCAAAGTAACTTTTTGAAACCCTAAGAATGCTCAGCACTGTGCTTGAGGTCTTTTGGAAAAGGTTTCTTCACTAATGATACAGATTAACATTTATGTCATAGTTTCAGGAGGTTTTTCTAATAAGGTAGTTCATTTAATTTTATCTGCATACGGTTTTGTCCTTATCTCCTTTTGATAGATGAACAACTGAGGCTCAGTGGGGTTACATGATGCCTTGAGGGGCTCTGTGCAAGCAAATAGCAGAGTTGGGATAGGACCGGACCATCTGATGCAGCTCCCACTCTTCTTTTTAGAGATTCTAGGTTTCTTCTTAGCAGGGGCGCAGTTAGCACATCCATTTTCAAATATCAGATCAATCATAAGAAACTGGATAGGACCTCAGGATAAAAATCTCTTGCATGAAAAGAGTTTAGATTTTGCTCAGAATGAAGGTATTAATTCCTGACAACTATGTTCTTCTATAATTATAATCCTCCTGGAAAAATCTTCTCAGATTGTATACAAATGTAATTTATTCAATGTTGTTACCAGTTTGAACTGCTGTAACACAATATCATTGACTCTTGTGACTTAAACCAACAGACTCCATTTCTTATAGTTCTGGGGGCTGGAAAGTCCAAGATCAAGGTGCTGACAGATTTAGCATCTGGGGAGGGCTCTCTTTCTGGCTTGCAGATGGCCACCTTCTTGCTGTGTGCCTGCATGGTCTTTCCTCAGTGTATGTACTTTGTCTTCCTTTTCCTATAAGGGGAGTAGTCTCATCATGAGGACCCGAGCTTCATGACCTCATCTAAGCCTAATTGCCTTCCAAAGGCCCATCACATTTGGGCTTAGGGCTTCACATACGAATTTTGGGAGGACACAAATAATCAGCTCATAACACTAAATTTACAAAAAAGTGATTGCTTTAATTCAAAAATTGCCTCAACTCTCTAATTTTTGCTTACATTTACTGCGTGATAATTCTATACCAGATATATTTCTTAAGTACTTAATACCTACAATTCATTACTCTCCATGACATTTATGGGTAAAATAAAAATAATAATAAAAGCTAAAAGCTAAAAATAAAGCCTGTATCCAGGAGCTACCACTAGGGATTCTGAAACAACTGGTCTAAGATGAGACTTGGGCATTGGTATTCTGACAATTGAATATCCATTTTAGTGTGCACTCAAGGTTAAGAATGAATGATC
Source organism: Sapajus apella (assembly GCF_009761245.1). Taxonomy (NCBI): domain Eukaryota; kingdom Metazoa; phylum Chordata; class Mammalia; order Primates; family Cebidae; genus Sapajus; species Sapajus apella. The sequence continues at coordinate 14,767,635 of NW_022436948.1, forward strand.
CATGCAAAACCTTAAGAAGCTACTGAATATTTTGGTGTACTGAGAAAGCATCAATGAGCTATTGCTGTGTAACAGAAAATCGTAAAATTCCACAACAATAAGCATTTATTGTCCACATGTGCATCTCAGGAGTGGCTGGGGAGCTCTGATGACCCCAATATGGTTGACTGGGCTTGGCTTCTGGCCATGAGTTTAGTTTCTCTTGGGTTCATGTGACTTTCATTTTTGGGGGACGAGCAAGGTACTCATGACAATGGCAGAACTGCAAGGGAAGGGAGGAGAAACATTTTATGTCTTCTCAGGCCTAGGCTTGGTACCGTTAGTCTTTCCCTTCTGCCCATGTTCCACTGGGCCAAAATAAGTCATGTGGCCAAGCCCAGCTTCACTGGGCTCTGCAACCTGACAGTACTTTTAGGCTACATTCCTTGGGCCTAAAAGTGGATATTTTGAGCAGAGTTACAACTGAGAATTACTATCTCATGCTGCACGAGACTCCCAGACTTCATAAGACTGCAAGAAGATAATTACCGTTTCCTTCATTTAGTGAAATTGATAATTTAAAAATTATCTCCCAAATCACTGGTTTTCTATAACCATGTATTCACCTTCCTTTTATAAAGAAACATTTTTGTTAACTCTCTGTTGGGGTTGTGCAAAGCCCTATTGAATCCTGAAGCAAAAGGAAAAATTAGAAATATTAATCTTAATTTATAATCTTTTGTTTATCATTAACTTTTTCTATTCATTGTTGTGTTTTCAAGTATTGCATTAAATTGTTATGGATATTGATCCCTGAGTTTTCTGGCTTTCTCTTAGTTCTGGTTCTGCTCTTTGTGAATGTGTGGCTAGGTGTGTTTGTGGCCCCCAAGGACCTGTCCTTGTTCCCAAGGATGCTGCTGGGTGTACAGCTTTCTTTTCTTCTTCAGCTCTTTCCACAAACTGCCTTCCTTGAACAAAACTCAGAAGTCTGCATTTGCTAAGTAAATATGCCTATGTGATACAGCCTCCATTTCTGTGTTGGGATGGGCCAGGACACCCTGCCTCATCTGCTACCAGGCTGACCTCCAGAAGTTCTAGTGGGAAGCCTGTCCCTATCTCACAGCAGTCTCTGAACTCAGGATCTGGGAAACTCAGCAGTCAGCCAAAAGACTCTTCATCCATTCCTCCACAGGGCACCAGGGCATATGGTAGGTACAAATTAAACACAGTAGCAACCTAGATATCTAATTATTCCCTAAGGCAGATATGTAACTCAAGCATACTGATAACTCTGGGTTATAAACTTAAACCTTTTACTATTAATTTTGTAAAATGTACAGAGAGAAAAAATGTACCATTTTTAGTAACCTTAGAAAGGTGACTTTTGGATCCATAAAGTCACATGGGATAATGACACAACATAGATTTTGGAGTCACAAAGACAAGAGTGTGTATCTTGGATCAACTAGGTGCCATATGTGTGACTTTGAGAACATTTCTTAACCTCTCTGAGTCCCAATTTAATAAGGGTAATGGCCTTTGTCTTTGAGGTAGTGGAACACATATATAGCTCAGGGCATATAAGAGAGCTTAAAAGAAATAATAATTAGGAGATATCTGAGATTTTGAGCTTGAAAGCATGTTGATTTCAGTCTTAAAGCTCTCTAACAGCATAACTCTTTAGATAGAAGACCTTAAGATCATATTACACCTTCACTTTGCTGCTTACGTAGAATAGACTGGGCCCGCGTTGTCTTTTTCTGATACACCAAGGCCATTAATAGGCACAGCTGTTTCCGGGGCTATGCTGAAATGCAGAATGCCTCAGGACTTATTGATTCATGAAAGGCAACTTGTCCTTATATGCCTCACTTGACGTGTCAGTGTGCTGATCTGCGTTTTAGCTCTTTGGTCTTCTCCCTAGCTGTCACGAGTTTGCTGTCACTTGTCCTTGGTCTTGCTTGCCTCCTTTTACTTGCTAGTCCTGACTTGTGGTAGCCTTGTAAACCAGATGTTAGCTTAATAAAACTGTAGGCACTAAAAAGTATTAATAGGCTGTAAGGACCAAGGGAATCCCTATGCGTAGTGTGTACCTTTTGTGGCATCTCTCTTACAAAGGGATTGCTTCATGGTGGCAACCTAAACAGACAAAGTTGCCAGGTGTCTGGATTTTCGATGGTGAGGTGCCATTATAACAGTTGACATAGCTCTGAATGGATGAAAGTGCTTAGATCTTTTTTCAATTAGTATCATGGCTGTATCCTGAAAGCCAGGACTTTGTTTTGTGTGACTTGATCTCCTTCACAATGCCCAGCATATTCCATATTCATAATAGTTGGTAAATAGTGCAGGGCATTAAATTAGATTTAATGTAATTTGCTTGTCTAGAAGAAAGTGAATGTCTCCAAATCCTATTAACAGAGGGTCAAAAACAAAGCATAAATTATTAAAGAGGACTCGCTTTTCCCTTGGAAAAACTATAAATGTAATTTAAGAGAAACTCTGGAATGTTGCTTAAGGGTGTAGGATGCCACCTCTTCATCATGGTGCTGTTAGTCTGTCAGGTGACTGTATCCATTGGTATGAAACTGCCCCCTGCACAGGAAATTTCAAATGAGAGAAACATGTAGACAGAAAGAGAAACAAATATTGTGGCCTTAAATTATTTCCTGTATGTGTAGGTTAAGGTAGATAAAAGTGAAATGAACTAGCTTGGAATTCAGGTGAAATTCTACCACTGAGAATCCATCTAGAGAAACTCTTACTCCTGAAAAGGTTACATCCCTATGAGTGTTCCCCAAATGGAGCCCACCTAAGTGTTGATCAATATTGGAATGGATAAATCATGGTACATTCATGCAGTAGAATGCTATATAGTTTTAAAATTAATGAACTGCATACAACATGTTCAATTCATACACAATATGATTAACTTTCTTTTATTTATATTTATTTATTTATTTATTTGAGATGGAATTTCGCTTTTTTGTCCAGGCTGGAGTGCAGTGGCACAATCTTGGCTCACTGCAACTTCTGCCTCCCAGGTTCAAGTGATTCTCCTGCCTCAGCCTCCTGAGTGGCTGGGATTACAGGAATTTGCCACCTCGCCTGGCTAATTTTGTATTTGTAGTAGAGACAGGCTTTCTCCATGTTGGTCAGGCTGGGCTCGAATTCCTGACCTCAGATGATCTGCCTGCTTCGGCCTCCCAAAGTGCTGGGATTACAGGCGTGAGCCACCAGGCCCGGACAGTATGACTAACTTTCAAAGTAAAATGTTGGAAAATCACAGGATAGAAAATCACAGGCTTGCAGTTAAGTAAAGATAACAGAGAGTCACTCTGGAGGCTCTAGGGGAGGCTTAGTTTCTTGCCTCTTCCAGTTTCTGGTGCCACCAGAGTTCCTTGGCTTGTGCCAACATCACTCCCATCTCTGCCTGTCTCTTCATACTGCCTTCTCCTCTGTGTGTGTATAATTGCCCTCTGTCTTTTTCTTGTAAGAACCCCTCCCTTTTTTTTTTGAGGCAATGTTTCACTCTTATTGCCCAGGCTGGAGTGCAATGGCGTGGTCAACTCACTGAAACCTCTGCCTCCTGAGTTCAAGCGATTCTCCTGCCTCAGCCTCCCAAGTAGCTGGGATTACAGACATGTGCCACCAGGCCCAGCTAATTTTATATTTTTAGTAGATTCGGGGCTTCACCATGTTGGTCAGGCTAGTCTCGAACTCCTGACCCTAGGTGATCCACCCACCTTGGCTTCTCAAAGTGCTAAGATTATAGGCATGAGCCACCGCACCCGGCCGTAAGGACAGTTTTGATTGCATTTAAAGCCCACCTGCATAATCCAGGATAACCTCTCCATTAATCACATCTGCAAAGATCTTGTTTTCTTTATAAAGTAATATTTATTTATAGGTTCCAGGTATTGGGACCTGGTATCTTTGGGTGGGCCATTATAAAGCCTACTGGAATCCAAATCATAAAAGTCAGCCCTTGAAGTTTCTGTGCCTAAAAGGTGAGAATTTGGGCAGAGCAAGGACTTATGGATATAATTATCTGGTAATAAGCCCTGCTGCATTCAGCTTAGATGGGTGTTGCTTTTTGGTTTATGGTTGCTGCCTTGTGTCTTTGGGCCACAACAGGTATTTGGCACTTATACATCGTAATCCCTTTGTGCCACTCCAGGCCCGATAAAATATTCTGATTTAATAGCTCCTGGTACTATTATTGTTTCTTTTGAATACAGGGTGGGAGACATTTGTATTTGACTCATTTCGGAGCCAGCTGGTGTATACATTAAAATGAAAGGTGAAAAATCTTCTCTGAGTTCAGTTTCCTGCTAAGTGAACATCAAGAATATTTATTCAGAATTATAATTGCCATCATTAACAGAACCACATGAGGTTGGTGTGAAATTGCTGGGGAGATCCTGATACACATATTCTATTTATTTCTGTCCCAATTGGAATCAGTAATGCTAATAACAAATAAAAATAGGAAGCAATTTTACTCACTGTATTAGCATGAAAACATAGTTTAGTGTTGCCAAAGAGAATAGGAACCACCATTTATAAGTAGAAGCAAGGGATGTATTTCTCCTTGTGATCAATTTTTGATACAGTAAAAAGCTGCTGCTGCTTCTATAATTATTTCTGATGTTTCTATCCTTATCCTTTATGGAAGTAATTTTATTCATCTCTCAGTTGAAAGTCTTCTTCTTTAAACATTTAGAATAGTAATTTTGGCAGGTTTTATTCTTCCTTTTTCTTTTTTGTGGTGAGGCTAGTAAGGCAGAAACGGAAACAACTCTTGTTTCCAGCATTTTCTTGGCTACATTGGACAAAAATATATCACTTTTGAACTTTCAGGGGCTTTCAAAGGGCAAGTCAGAAGTTCCAGACCAGACATTGCAAGCTAATGCCACCAGTGTTGCCCTCATATAGCTCATGAGTGAGTGAGTGTAGATAAGACCCTGCGTGTTGCCAATGGAGAGAAGCCAGTGAAGCAGAATGAACAGCCCTCATGAAATTACTCAGATGAAGAAGATGTTGCACAGAGAAGAAATATAAAATTTAAAAGCCTTTTGATATTGTGGGGAAAATAATTTTATAAATCAAAATTGAAAAGGAATAAATTTTTATTGCGTTATCCTCTTTACAAGTTTCGTTCACATACAATTTTTTATTTGAGTCCTCCTGCAGTTCTGTGAAGCAAGGTAGGTATTATTATCTCTATCTTATAGGTGAAAAAATTGAGAACCAGAGAGGCTGTGATATGATCAATGTCAGGTGACTCCTAAGACGCAGAGGTGGGACCAGAACCCAGTGTTCCATCATTTTACTGTGGTTGTAGATTAAGTCTGTTTTGAAGGCTGAGTACTTGTGTGTGTGTGCGCGCGCGCGCGCACACACACACACACACACACACACACACACACACACACACACCCCTTCCATTGACTTTTGTTGTTTCATCCCTGGATTGGAATGGACAATCTGCCCTAGTAAGAATAGCATTCTGTAATGGGAAAATGATCCTTATTCTTAATCCAAAAAGATAGTGGGGCAATATTGAATCAAAGGATAAAAAAAAAAAAACTTCATTTCCCTAGCTCAGTACTCTTTTCAAGAATGATTTAAAAGAGGACTTCCCTTGAAATCACTTGAGATGCCAACTAAAAATCTGAAAAATTTCCTTCTCATTGCTGACCTGTGAAGATGATGCTTAGGTACGCCAATATTTGAGCATTATTATCTTCGACTATCTTTCTCTCTGTTATGTGTGTGTATATATGTATTTCTTCTTATTCCTTCCTCCTCCCATCTGAAACATGAATAATGTTGCTATAGCCACAAATAATTGCGGACTTATTTGGCTGACGGAGTCCAGCCCAAAGCATCCCTATCTCCTTGCTTACTAGTAGTAGGGAGAAGAATTATACTGAATAGCTAGAGTCTGTTCTAAAAAGCCTGCTGGGGTTTGCTGGGTTAGGCCCTAGAGATCCAAGCAGAACACTGGCTTCTGAGTCCCCTTCTTGGTCCTGCTCCGTTGGAGGGGTCAAATTTGGATCTAGCTGACTGGGCAGCAGGAACAGGTAAAAGGGAGTGCTTAGGGAGACTGTGGTAATTATTTGAGGCTGAGATCTGATGGTGAGTCCTATCATATGCCTATTGTAATCAGTGTTCTTTCAGTCAAAAAAAGAAATTTCTTTTTGTTTATTTTATTTATGTTTGGGATTGTTTTTTTTTTTTGAGACAGAGTCTTACTCTGCCACCCAGGCTGGAGTACAGTGGCATGATCTCGGCTCACTGCAACCTCCTCCTCCCAGGTTCAAGCAATTCTCCTGCCTCAGCCTCCCAAGTATCTGGGATTACAGGTGTGCACCACCACGCCAGGCTAATTTTTGCATTTTCAGTAGAGACAAGGTTTCACTATGTTAGCCAAACTGATCTTTCTGGCCTCAAGCGATCTGCCTGCTTTGGCCTCCTAAAGTGTTGGGTTTATAGGCATGAACCACTGTGCCTGGCATGTTTGGGATTATTAATTTTGCTTTTAGAAATCCAGCTATTGCCTATACCTCATTCCTCTCCCGCCTCCTGCCTACATTCTTCCTTGTGAACCACATCAGTATTTTGTACATTTCAAACTCTTTTTACTAGAGATATTCATTAAGCTGCCTGAAGAAGCAGACGCAAATTGAGGCATAAAGGATGTTTTACAAAAAAAAAAACCCTCGATAATTACTAATCAAAATTATCAGACGATAATATGATCCAAAACTAGTGAGACAAGGAATCATAAACAGCAAGATCAAAACCCTGGATTCTAGAATATTAGACTTTGAGATAATATACCTACAATGAGGATATAAAGAAAATGTACACTAAGTATGTTTAAAATTATTAAGACATGATGGAATTGGACCCAAGGATTAGGGTTGGGAGTTGTGGTGGATAACACACTATATAAAAAAAGAGAGTTAAAGAAGAATCAAGTAAAACTTCTACTTCCAACACTAAATAAATGCATTTTCATTACAATAAAAGCTCAATTAACTTTAGAATTAGTTTTACCAATTAAAAAGAGAATATTGATATTTTATTGGGAATTGCGTTGGAATTTATTAATTAAATTATGGAATAAAAAGCAACAAGAATAGCTAAGAAAAATAGTCTGAAAATTACAAGCAAAACAAGGACGCAACATTGCTGGATTGATGTTAAAACATCATAAAGGTGTAGTGGTTACTGGCACTTGAATAGAAAGTCCAGAAATAGATCTAAGCCTATAGGATAATTTAGTAAATGATAGAGATCAAATTTCAGAAGGGAAAAAAATGAAGCCATTTAGAAACAAATAATTGTGTGCTTGGATTCATAACTCACACCTTATCTCAGGATGAATTCTGGATTGATCTGAAAGCTAAATGGTAAAAGAAAACAACATTAAATCTTATCTGTTATAATAGAGTGGACATAAAATGTGCTTGAAAAGAAAATAGTAAGTTATTTTCCTGTTAAAATAAAAATCTTGGAGTGAATGGTTTAGAGTGGTTAGCTCTGCTCCCCATGGTCTGTCAAAGGCACAGTTTCCTTCCCTCGCAGTGTATCACATTTGCTAGGACAATGTCCCCTGCTGCAGGAGTGAAGCTAGTTTGTAGGCACATTGTGTTTCTGCTCTGAGGAAGCATCTCTAGGAGTTACATATATTTGTTTTGATTCTGCTGATGGTTACTTAACCACGTGGTTTCACATAGATGCAAGGGTTTCTGGGAATTACGGCCTTGAGCTGCATCATCATTTGCTCAACTTCAATTCTTTATTGTAAAATTGCAAAAAAGATTTTGGTGGACTTCCAGTAGTCTCTGCCACCCTGTTCTTTTACATTTTAATAATTTCATAATGTAGAAGGTCCTGTGAGATAAGCTACAAAATATGTAGGCAATGCAATCTACCCTTCTGACAAAGGGCTAATATCCAGAATCTACAAAGAACTAAAACAGATTTACAAGAAAAAAAACAAATAAACCCATTCAAAAGTAGGCAAAGGATATGAACAGACACTTTACAAAAGAAGACATACATGAGGCCAACAAACATATGAAAAAATGCTCATCATCACTGGTCATTAGAGAAATGCAAATCAAAACTACATTGAGATATCATCTCACGCCAGTTAGAAGGGCGATCATTAAAAAATCTGGAGACAACAGATGCTGGAGAGGATGTGGAGAAATAGGAACACTTTTACACTGTTGGTGGGAGTGTAAATTAGTTCAACCATTGTGGAAGACAGTGTGGCGATTCCTCAAGGACCTAGAAATAGAAATTCCATTTGACCCAGGAATCCCATTACTGGGTATATATCCAAAGGATTATAAATCACTCTACTATAAGGACACATGCACATGAATGTTCATTGCAGCACTGTTTACAATAGCAAAGACCTGGAACCAACCCAAATGCCCATTGATGATAGACTGGACAGGGAAAATGTGGCACATATACACCATGGAATATTATGCAGCCATAAAAAACAATGAATTCGTGTCCTTTGTAGGGACATGGATGAATCTGGAAACCATCATTCTCAGTGAACTGACACAAGAACAGAAAATCAAACACCACATGTTCTCATTCATAGGTGGATGTTGAACAATGAGAACACATGGACACAGGGAGGGGAGCATCACACACTGGGGTCTGTCGGGGGAAATAGGGGAGGGACAGTGGGGGGGTGGGAGTTGGGGAGAGATAGCATGGGGACAAATGCCAGGTATAGGTGATGGGGAGGAAGGCAGCAAATCACACTGCCATGTGTGTACCTATGCAACAATCTTGCATGTTCTTCACATGTACCCCAAAACCTAAAATGCAATAAAAAAAAGAAGGGGGGAAAAGTATTAATTATATTTAACAACATAAAAATAAAAAATTATTGCCAGGCAAAATCTCTATGAGCAAAGTCAAACGACATGATAATCTTAGAATCTTGGAATATTTACAGCTTATCTGTCTGACAATGGACGAATTCCACAATTGTGATATTTATGTATATAAAACATATGAATACATATTTTCATTCACAGCTTCTGGCTGATAACTCCCATAGCTCTTATATTTTCTCTCCAAAGCAGGCCATAGAAAGATATATAAATATACTCTACTCTTTTGTCTTGAGCTGCCCTTAAATAAATTCTCTGACCTACCTCATCTGATTTTAGGTCATAAAACCCCCACTTTAGAAAGAGTCCTCATTCACATTCTGAAGGAAGAAACACTGCACAGAGATGCCAAGAGCAATCTGAGAATACATCTTTTTATCTGTATCTTTTGTAATATTTTTTTATAATAGACTGGTAAAAGTAAGTGTTTCTCTGAGTTCTGTCAGCCACTCTAGCCAATTAATTGGACTCAAGGAGAAGGTGGTGGGATCTCAGATTTATAGGCAGCCAGTCAGAAGTACAGGTATAAACAATCTGGGGCTGGCAATTGGCATCTGAAGGTGGGGCAGGCTCAGGGACTGAGCCCTCAACCTGCGGGATCTGCTGCTGTCTCCAGGTAAATAGCGTCAGAATTGAATTGGATTTCAGGACACTGAGCTTGCAGCCCATGCCAAAATTCATTGCTTGCTTGCTTGCTCCCACACTCTTGGTCACATAAATTGTCTATATTGACTGTTAAGGTGTAAGAGCAAAGGAAAGACAGTTTGTGCTTTTCCACTCAGACTTTTATATATAGAAGGCTAAAATCAAAATTTTAAAAGTTATTATTGTATTTTCTTCTAAGATTGTTATAGTTTTAGTTCTTACAGTTAGGACTTTGATCTATTTTGAGTTAATCTTGTATACGATGTGAGGTAGGAATCTCACTTTACTCTTTTTTGTATGTAAATGTTCATTTGTCACAGGATCAGTGTTAAGGCTATTGTTTCTCTAATTAAATTTTCTTGATATCTTTGTCAAAAATCAATTGACTACAGATGTAAGAATTTTTGTAGTCTCATTTTATCAAATTAATCTGTGTGTCTATCCTTATGTAGGTACCATACAGTCTTGATTATAGTAGCTTTGTAGTAAGTTTTGAAATTAAGAAATGTGTGTTCTGCAGCTTTGGTTTTTTTTTTTTTTAAAGACTGTTTTGGCTATTCTGGGTCCCATGGATTTCTATATGAAGTTTAGAATCACCTTGTCGGTTTCTGCAAAAAAGGCAGCTGAGAGCTTTATAGACAATGGTGTAGAATCAATAATAAGGGAAGTATTGTCATCTTAATAAGTTTTTAGATCCACAGTCTTTCTATTTACTTAAATCTTTAATTTTTCAGCAATATTTAATATTTTCCGTGTATAAGTCTTACACTTTTTTGGTTAAGCTTGTTCCTAAAGATTTTCTATTTTTGATTTTATTATAAAGTTTTTTAAATTTTTATTTTACTTTAGGTTCTGGGTTACATGTGCAGGTCACGCAAGGTTGTTGTATATGTGCATGCATAACCAGGTGGATTGCTGTCTCTATTCCCCCTTTGTCTATATCCGGCATTTCTCCCCATGTTATGCCTCCCCACCCTCCCCACGCTCCGCTGTCCCTCCCCTAGACCCCTGAAACTGACCCCAGTGTGTGATGCTCCTCTCCCTGAGTCCATGTGTTCTCATTGTTCAAACTGTCCGGCAGTTTGATGCCTCCAGCTTCGTTCTTTTTGCTTAGGATTGTCTTGGCTTTCTGGGCTCTCTTGTGATTCCATATGAAGTTTAAAGTGGTTTTTTCCAGTTCTGTGAAGAAGGTCATTGGTAGCTTGATGGGGATAGCATTGAATCTGTAAATTACTTTGGGCAGTATGGCCATTTTCACGATACTGATTCTTCCTAACCATGAGCATGGAATGTTTCTCCATCTGTTTGTGTCCTCTCTTATTTTGTTGAGCAGTGGTTTGTAGTTCTCCTTGAAGAGGTCCTTAATATCCTTTGTAAGTTGTATTCCTATTTTATTCTTTTTGTAGCAATACTTCCCTTATTATTGATTCTACACAATTTTGAATGGGAGTTCGCTCTTGATTTGGTTCTTTGTTTGTCTGTTTTTGGTATATAGGAATGCTTGTGATTTCTGCACATTGATTTTGTATCCTGAGACTAAGCTGCTTATCAGTTTGAGAAGATTTTGGGTTGAGATGATGGGTCTTCTAAATATAAAATCATGTCATCTGCAAGTAGAGACAGTTTTACTTCCTCCTTTCCTAATTGAATACCCTTTATTTCTTTTTCTTGCCTGAGTGCTCTGGCTAGAATTCCCAATACAATATTGAATAGGAGTGGTGAGAGAGGGCATCCTTGTCTAGTGCCTGATTTCAAAGGGAATTTTTCCAGCTTTCACCCGTTTAGTATGATTTTGGCTGTAGGTTTGTCATAAATAGCTTTTATCATTTTATGATATGTTCTGTTGATATCTAGCTTATTGAGAGTTTTTAGCATGAAAGGCTGTTGAATTTTGTTGAAGGCCTTCTCTGCATCTACTGAGATAGTCATGTGGTTTTTGTCTTTGTTTCCATTTATGTAATGGATTACATTTATGGACTTGTGTACGTTGAACCAGCCTTGCATCCCTGGGATGAAGCCTACTTGATTGTGACGAATAAGCTTTTTGATGTTCTGTTGCATTCGGTTTGCCAGTATTTTATTGAAGATTTCTGTGTCGATGTTCTTAATGGATATTGGCCTGAAGTTTTGTTTTTAGTAGAGTCTCAGCCTGGTTTTGGTATCAGGATGATATTGGTCTCATAAAATGAGTTAGGGAGGATTCCCTCTTTTGTATTATTTGATATAGTTTCAGAAGGAATGGAACCAGCTCCTCTCTGTATGTCTGGTAGAATTTGGCTGTGAACTCATCTGGACCTGGACTTTAAAAAAAAATGTATTCATAAATTGTTCATTCAGTATATAAAAATGTAATTGAGTTTTGTATATTGATCTTCTGTTCTGCAGCCTTGCTTCAGTCATTTATTAGCTCTAATAATTTTTTGGGGGGATTCCTCAGTGTTTTCAACATAGAAGATAATGTAATCTACATGTAAAGATAGTTTTACTTCTTCCTCTTCAATCTGAGTGCCTTTTATTTCTTTTTCTCACCTAATTGCCCTACTAGAAATCCCAGTACAATACTGGATAGAATGGTGACAGCAGATATTATTGTCTTATTACTGATCTTTATTGGGATGGGGGCACTGTTCGTCTTTACCTATTAAGTATGATGTCAGTTGTGACTCTTTTCGTGGACACGTTTTATCAGGTGAGAGATTAGCTTCTATTCCTTGTTTGTTGAATGTTTTTAATCATCAAATGTTAGACTTTGTGAAATGCTTTTTCTACATCACTGAGGTAATCATGTTCTTAGTGTTCTTAATTAATATGTTGTATTACATTGGTTGATTTTTTGCATGTTGAACCAATCTTGCCTTTTTGGGATAAATTCCACTTGGCCATGGAATGTTATTCTTTCAATCTATTGCTGGTTCCAGTTTGCTGGTATTTTGCTGAGGACTTTTACATCTATATCTGTAAAGGATGCTGGTCTATAGTTTTCTTGTGATGTCTTTGCTTGGTTTTGTACCCAGCAACTTCAGTGAATTCATTTATCAGTTCTAAGAGTTTTTTGGTAGACTCTTGGGGTTTTTCTAACTATAACACCATGCCATCAGCTGGGCATGATGGCTCACGCCTGTAATCCCATTACTTTGGGAGGCCGAGGCAGGTGGATCACTTGAGGTTAGGAGTTTAAGACCAGCCTGGCCAACATGGAAAAACCCTGTCTCTACTAAAAATACAAAAAATAGCCAGGTGTGGTGGCATGTGCCTGTAGCCCCAGCTACTCAGGAGGCTGAGGCAGGAGAATTGCTGAATCTGGGAGGCAAAGGTTATAGTGAACCAAGATCATGCCATTGCACTCCAGCCTGGGAGACAGAGTGAGACTCTGTCTTCAAAAATAAATAAATAAATAAATAAATAAAATACAAATAAATAAATTTTCATCTGCAAAGAAAACGCAAATCAAAACCAAAATGAGATGTCATCACACTCCAGCTATTAAATGGCTATTATCAAAATGACAATAACATATGCTGGTGAGGATGTGGACACTATTGATGGGGATGTAAATTAGTACTGCTGTTTTGAAAAACAGTATGGAGTTTCTGCAAAAATTAAAAATATAACTATCATATGATCTAGCAACCCCACCACTGGGTATATATCCAAATAAAAGGAAATCAGTATGTTGGAGATGTCTGCATTTTCACATTTATTACAGTACTATTCATAATAGCCAAGATATAATCAACTTAAGTGTCCTTCATCAACAGATGAATGGATAAAAAAAATGTGGTATGTATACACAATGGAACATAATTTAGCCATTGTAAGAATAAAATCCTGTCATTTGCAGCAACAAGGATGGAACTGGAGTTCATTAAGTGAAATAACCTAGGCACAGATAGACAAATATTGTATCTTCTCATTCTTATGTGGGAGCTAAAATAGTGGATTTTGGCAGGGTGTGGTGGCACACACCTGTAATCCCAGCACTTTGGGAGGCTGAGAGGGCGGATCACCTGAGGTCAGGAGTTCAACCTGACTGGCCATCATGGTGAAACCCCATCTCTACTAAAAATACAAAAAAAAAAAAAATTAAATAAAAGCCAGGTGTGGTGATGCACACCTGTAATCCCAGCTACTTGGGAGGGTGAGGCAGGAGAATCACTTAAACCCAGGAGGCGAAGGCTGTGGTGAGCTGAGATCGTGCCAGTGCACTCCAGCCTGTGTGACACAGTGAGACTCTGCCCCTCCACCAAAAAAATAATGGATTTCATGGAAGAGGAGGGTAGAATGTTGGTTCCCGAGGCTGGGAAAAGTAGGGGTAAGGGGGTAATAAAGAGAAATTGGTTAATGAGTAGAAAAATACTGTTATGTGGAAGGAATAAATTCTAGTGTTTGATAGAACAATAGGGTGGCTATAGTTAACAATAACTTATTGTATATTTCAAAATAGCTAGAAGAGAATTGAAATTTTTCAACACAAAGAAATGACAAGTGAGGTAACAAATACCCCTATTACCCTGATTTGATCATTATATATTGTATACATGCATCAAAATATCACATGTACCCCCAAAATATGTATAATTATGTATCAACAAAAAATGAAGAAATATTGTAGAATATTTGATTGCATGGGTATTTATAATTTTTTTTTTGAGGCAGAGTTTTGCTTTTGTTGCCCAGGCTGGAGTGCAGTGGTGTAATCTCAGCTCACCACAACCTCCGCCTCCTGGGTTCAAGCTATTCTCCTGCCTCAGCCTCCCAGGTAGCTGGGATTACAGGAGCCCGCAATGATGCCTGACTAATTTTGTATTTTTTAGTAGAGACCGAGTTTCTCCATGTTGATCAGGCTGGTCTCAAACTCGTGACATCAGGTGATCCACCCACCTTCACCTCCGAAAGTGCTGGGATTACAGACGTGAGACACTACTCCTGGCCGGGTATTTATAATTTTAATGGTTACTTCGTTGTAGGATGATTAAGCTCTTTCACCTTTTTTGTACTTTTATAAATGCTGCTGTGACAAGTATCTTTATTCAGGCTATTATTAAGCACATAAATTATTTGGTATCATATAAAATCTGGTGCCTTCTGGGCCACCGAAGATTATTGGGTTTTTGGCATTACATAAAATGAATGATGTTTTTGATTCTCATAATCTATTGTTTTAATTTTTTATCTTTTCCCTTGATGTCTGATAGTCCATGGCTCATTCAAATTTTACTTCAATCCCATTTTTAAATGTTTCTAATCAGCTGTAAAGTGGGAAACTTGGCAACTGGTTGTGTTATACTTGCTTATGAAGAAAAAGTAGGTACAGAGTAAGTGCCTTGTAGGAAAAATACTCAAATTTTATTAAATACAATTATTGGCTCAGCTCAAACATTTTTAAACTAAGCCTCAGGTTTTTTTTTTTTTTTTTTTTTTTTGGCTGAAGTTCCTGTTACTCCACTAAATTAAAAAATAAATCTAATAATAATAAGAAATGGTTTCAGATGAGGTATGCTGCAGCTAACAAAAAAGATCAACTGCGATCCCTGAGTGAGGGGAAATATCTTATTTTCATGACTGGGTGAAGTGGTGTGAGTTCAGGAGAGCTTAGGAAGAAGGGAGGCATTAGAATTTATGGATTTGAGGAAATGAAATGATCTGCTTGGCTGCACTCTGGCACAGTTCACTCCCTAGACACATAAACTGCCACCCAACTGAACGAGTGGTTGAATTGCCATTTCATCGAGGACTCAACATGCGTTCCCAGACACATAGGCTTCAAACTGATCTATTTGGAACATAATGTGTTATCAGCCATGACTGCTAATGCTAACTATTGAATACTGACACTGAAGAGCTAGCTACCACTGCCTAGATGATTATCCCATCAGTTCATAAGGGAAAGTACTACAAATGTGCAAATCATTATACATGACTTTGAACTTGCTTGCAAAAACTCCAGAGGGGGTATTTTTGAAGTAGATTTGGCTGACTGTAGAGTACAGACTTGCCAAATGTAATTTTAAGAACAGGATGCCGGGGGTTCTCAAATGGCTAATGGTACACAGTACACAGCGAGCTTCCCATGAGAAACCAGGACCCATCTTTTAGAAGAGGATTGGAAAGTAGGTTGGGAGTGGCTGAGAGTTCAAATGGAGACTGTCTTTTGTCCTCAATAGGCTCTGTGTTTGCCAACTGCTGTTTTTTCCCCAGAGCTCCCCAAGTTTATTGGGTAGAAATGATACAAGACATGTGATATAATTATTGTGAAAATAATGTGATAAAATGTTATGTGATGTGAGATGATAAACGGGGAATAGTTTACGACATGTCAAACACACATACACACGTGCACACACATATACATACACATAAAATAGGAGATTTGAGCTTTAGTTCTGGCCATTGTAATTAGTAGCTCCTTGGTCTCAGGGTGCTTCTTTTCTGTACTTCATCTGTGAGGTGAGTTGGGGTGGATAATCTATAGCAGTTTAGTTTTGATAGATTAGAAGCTGTGTGTAGGTGAAGTTGCTGTAACAAAAAGATGTTATTGGACTTGCTTTAAAAATTATGAAACTGCCAGCCTGGGCAATACAATGAGACCGTATCTCTATAAAAAGTAAAATAAATAAAAAATTATCTGGTCATGGTGGCACACACCTGTAGTCCCAGCTACTTTGGAGGCTGAGTGGGAGGATTGCTTGAGCTGAGAGGTCAAGGCTACAGTGAGCCATGATTGTACCACTGCAGTCTAGCCTGGGCAACTGATCAACACCCTGTTTGAAAACAACAAACCAAAAATTATGAAAAAGTTTTGGTTTCTTTAGGATACTACTTGACAAAATTTCATAGTAGACTACTCACTAGGGTGACAGATGGCCAGTTCAACAAAACCCAGTGAACAGATACTATAGTCATGCTTTTCTTTCTTGGTCTTACATAAAATAATCATATTCACAGATTGCTATCTTAGTATACACAAATTTACAATCCATATTTGCAATAAGTTCCTGTTCACCATTTATATTTACATTATCCAGCATTCTTCCGTTCATATTACTTTTTAAATATCTGCTTTTGTACTCCAAGAAGACTTCTTTGAGCCAAAGATTCGTGTTCATTAATTGGGAGAAAAATGTGACCTAATGGTAACAATAAAAATGAAAATGTATCCTAAAATAAAACACAAGAATAGAAGCACCGTGCCCTGTTAACTAAATCTGATCTGATGCAAAGTGCCCCCTAGTACGTGCAGAGTATACACAACCTTCAAGAAACTAAGGGGCCAGGCACGGTGGCTCATGTCTGTAATCCCAGCACTTTGGGAGGCTAATGTGGGTGGATCACGAGGTCAGGAGATCGATACCATCCTGGTTAGCACAGTGAAACCCCATCTCTACTGAAAAAAAAAAAATTAGCTGGCTGTGGTGGTGAGCACCTGTAGTCCCAGCTACTCAGGAGGCTGAGGTGGGAGAATCACTTGAGCCCAGGAGGTGGAGGTTGCAGTGAGCTGAGATCGTGTAACCGTACTCCAGCCTGGCTGACAGAGGGAGACTCCGTCTCAAACAAACAAACATACAAAAGACCAACTAAAAAATTAATGAGAAACTTGTGGAAATCATAACTAAATTTACAAAACACATTTGAATGAAATGGCCTCACTGCCTTTTTTTCTTCCTACATCTTCCTTCTATCCACCAGCAGGCTGCTTGATAGACTCTAGTCTTAACTCAGTATCTTCAGAGAAATAAGAAACCATAGGAAAATGCTGCTAAGGTCAAGGATCAGGCTCCTCAGCACTCGCCCCCTAAACTAGAGGGTCCCAAATCTGGCTGTATATCAGAACCTCTCAGGACCTTTTCAAAATATGAATTCCTGGGCATTCCCCCTACCTATTTAGTTTGAATCTTGGGGTGGTTGAGTCTAGAAATCTGTACTTTTCTAGCAGCTGGAGAGCCAGCCTAGCCTCTGCCTGCATACCTACCTTTGGAAGATACCAGCCTAAAACTTTCTGCAAAGGTGAGCATATACATTATTTTGGAACATCTGTAGAAATGATATTACAGACTCCTCTGATGGCTTTGGTGGCATGATTTCAATCTTAATGACTCCTATAGTTTACAGGTTCTCTTTCAGATCTAACCCAAGCCTTTCCCTTTCAGATTAAATTCATTTTGTTTTAGGGATTGAAAAACAACTGATGCTATTCAGGCATCGTTTGCATATTGGAGCCTGGTGAGCATAATTATTTCATTTTAAATTCTTTTGTCCATGTAATTAGTTCAATTTCCTTTTTGTCCATCATCTTTAAAAAAAATTTTTTTTAGAGAGGGTCTGGCTCTGTTGCCCAAGCTGGAGTGCAGTGGCACAATCATGGCTCAATGCAGCCTCTACCTCCTGGGCTCAAGTGGTCCTCCTACCTCAGCCTCCTGGGTCACTAGGACCACAGGTTCATGCCACCACACCTGCCCAATTAAAAAAAAAATTTGTAGAGAGGGGCTCTCACTGTGTTGCCTAGGCTACATCATCCCTTTACCCCCTAACTTTTAAATTCTTTTATAGCATTCTTTTCTAGCTTTTAGCTAGAAAACGAGGAGTAGAACAAACAAAAGACAAGGATTCAGAAAACCTTCCATGTGTGAGTTACTAACCATCTGACTGGAGGCCCCCATTCATTCACTTACCCAGTCATTCATCTAAGAAATATTTATTAGCTAGCTAATGTTGCAAGACAACAAACGTGGAAATCTCAATGGTAGAAATGCTTATTTGGCTTACATATTTATGTTGCCTGACTGAAGCCAGCTGGCCTCAGTCAGCTCTGCTGATCTCAGTTGGGTTTGCTAACATGTCTGTGGGTTCGCTCAGGGTTGGCTATGCAAACGGGGTCCCACTAGGTTTGTTGTGTAATATGCATCTCTTGTCCTCCTGCTTTATCGAGTGTGGTGACCTGGACATATTCTTCCCCTTGGCGTGGCAGAAGGACAAGATCAAGTGGAAACGTACATGATATATGTATTTTTTGAGACGGAGTCTCACTCTGTTGCCAGGCTGGAGTGTAGTGGCACGATCTTGTCTCACTGCAACCTCCGCCCCCTAGGTTCAAGCAATTCTACTCCCTCAGCTTCCTGAATAGCTAAGACTACAGGCATATGCCACCATGCCCAGCTAATTTTTTTTATTTTTTATTTTTTTTTTGTAATTTTAGTAGAGACAGGGTTTCACCATGTTGTCCGGGATGGTCTTGATCTCTTGACCTCGTGATCCATCCGCCGCTGCCTCCAAAAGTGCTGGGATTATAGCTGTGAGCCACTGCACCTGACCAGAAACGTACATGACCTTTTAAAGCTTGAAATTAGGAGCACCTCACTTCTACCTTGACCAAAGAAGGTCACCTGGTCCACCCAAAGCCAAGGGTGGGGAAAAAGAGTAGAATAAAGGAATGGAGTGAATATTTCTGAAAAATAGCCTAATTTACCACAAGTGTCTAATATATTTGGGGCTCATCTTTTTGTATTTTGAACCCCTATTTTTCTCTTTTGTAAAATTGAGATGACAACATTTGCTTTTGGAATTACATAGTTTTGTTCTATGTCTTGAATGTGATGGTGTTAAAGAGCTTAGTCAGATTTCATCATGAGTCTTTGGGTCATCCAGCTGTGATTTCCACTAGAGACTGCTGGGGAGTGTGGAGAGAGGCTAGGAGTCAGTTTACAGGAGTATGCGTGCAGAACCTGACCCATGAAAAGAGAAAACAAAGGAAAATGAGGTACAGCAGGTACTTTACTCACATAGAGACGTCAAGAGGCTTTAGTCCACGTTTCTCCATCTTTTTCCTAAAGGAAAAGAACTAGAGTAATGGATCAACAGGTGTTAGTTGTACCCTACTAGATATGTAGCTGCTGAAGTTGTCTTTTGAATATGTGTTTTGAGGTTGCAGTGAGCAGAGATTGTGCCAATGCACTCCAGCTTCGGCGAGAGAGGGAGACTCCATCTCAAAAAAAAAAAAAGACCCCAGGTTTATTGCAGTGTAGGTTGCAGGTCTGGGAATTTTAATTTGGGCAGCCAGTCTGCTCAGCTTTGTAAGTATGGTTCCATGAAAAATAATGTTTGTTGTTGGTTATTTGGGACACAAGTACTTTTGGTCTGCCTTTGATCTGTGAGATGATGAAGGATGCTGTGCATTGTTTATGTGGCTAAATTAAATAATCACGATGAATGGAAAAAAACCCAGGCACCTCACATTTCCTGTGAACGTAACTGGGGACTGGTTAATTTTAATTTTACCTGAACATTTTAATTTTCATCAGTCCTCTCCTCTCTCCTTTTCAAATAAAGAAAAAAAAATAAAATTTCTGAAAAGAATAATAAATACACTTTAAGAAGAAATCCTGACCGTGTGCGGTGGCTCATGCCTGTAATCCCAGCACTTTGGGAGGCCAAGGCGGGCAGATCACTTGAGGTCAGGAGCAGCCTGGCCAACATGGTGAAATCCTATCTCTACTAAGAATATAAAAATTAGCCGAGCATGATGGTGGGTACCTGTAATCTCAGCTACTTGGGAGGCTGAGGCAGGAAGATCACTTGAACCCAGGAGGTGGAGGTTGCAGTGAGCCAAGATCATGCCACGGCACACTCCAGCCTGGGTGACAGAGTGAGACTCCATCTCAAAAGCAAAAAAATCAGAAGAAATCCTTACAGTTGTTTTTAATATTTAGATACAAAAGGGGTGTGAGATAAGGCAGTGTCTCAATATATTCCAGTTACAAGTGGTAAGTTGCAGACTTATGACATTGTTTTTCCTTGTTTGTGTACTTGTGACCAAGATTAAATAGTGTAAGATTCAGCAAATGCCAAGGGCGATACTTTGCGAGGGTTGGCCTCCCGAGAAAATGCTATGGGGCTTCTCTTTACATCATTGTATCTCCTTTCAGCATTTGCTGGCTGCTTTGCCACTGTATATTTTTCCTGTGGAAAAAACAAACAACAAACAAACCAAGGTCTTTAGATGATGAATAAGATTATGTAATCATTGATATCTCAGAAAGAGACACCTCCTGGGCCTGAAGGTGGGGCCTCACTGGGGAACCATCCCTTCCCATCCAAGAGCCTGTCTGTATCCTGTTGCCCATGGTGCCCAGGCTGCTGGAGCCAGGGGGATGCTGCAGGCCAGTGCTGAGCTGCCCCCATTGCCATCTTGGTATCCTTCCAGCACTCATTGGTGCCCAAAATCTGGAGGGTATGTGGCAGCAGGGGACCAGCATGTCAGCACTTCCCTGAGCCTACACACATCCAGCTGGGCTGCAACAGTGCCTGGGCTAGGCCCCAGCCCTGCTTCAAGATCTGAGCAGATGCTTCAAGATCTTGGAGTGGGGAGAGGCAGGGGGAGCAGACACCCCTGAGCCTGCGGTCATGGAGGGGGCCCTCCTGCCCCGAGAGGACCGGGAAGCCTAGGCCCACAGCCATGACCTGGGTGGCTGCAGCTGCTCCTGGGGAGCTCCAGCCCTGCCAACTGGCAGGGGGAGGGGGAAGGTGGGGTAAGGGTCCTGCCTGTCCCTGGCTCTGCAGAGTGTACAGCCCTGGCCATGCCTTTTCTCTGCATCTCCCCTCAGTGGCAGCAGTTGAGGTGTGGGTGGCATGGTGGTCCCCGCTAACCCTGCACAAAAGACCTTGAGGCTCCTGGGACTAGTCCTGTGAGTCCTGGATGCGCCTTTTGCCTGGTGCTTGTGGGCTCCAGGGACACGACAGGGAGCAAGGTTGAGGCTGCGGAGAAGGCTCTGGGCCTGGGAGTGGGTCCTGCTGGGCCGCGTGAGGGTGGGGGTGGCACAGTCAGTTGCTTTGGGAACATGGGCACAGGGGACCCACTGTAGCCACTGCTGCTCCCGAAGCCACTTCTGCTGCCCTGTTTGCCTCCTTGCAGCCTGGGGCATGGCTCCAGACCCTTGCTGGGCCAGGCTGGGGACTGGGGCAGTGGTGACATTGCCACAAGTTCCCCTTGCACCCCTGTGCTCAGAAGTGGCTTGGGGCCCCCTCATCCAGCTCACAACCCTACCAGGGGTAGCCTCCGGGAGTGGATTGTGGGCCCCAGCCTGGCCGTGGATGTGCCAGCCTCTGCAGTCACACTGACGCGGGGTGGATCCTGGGCCTCCAGCTGAGGCACAGGGTCCTGGCACTGTGGGCAGGGTGGGCTTGGCAGCTGTATCGCTGGCCCGGTCTGGGAAATGGGTGCCACTCCTGCTTCCCGTCCTAGGCCCCTGCAGCGTGGCCACCTCTGTTGTTCTTGGCCCAGCCCCTGAGCTCCATGCACAAGGGCAGCACTGCCCCAGGCCTAGCTCCACCTTGGGACCCCTCCATGCCTGACTGTGCCATTCCCCTGCTGGAGGGTGGCTTGGCCCTGCCTGGCTCCTCTGTAGCAGCTCCCAAGTAGCAGGCTTCAGACACCATTTGCCTCAGCATCAGCACCTGAGAACCTGTGGCCCGGGGCCCACACCCCACTGTAGCTGGTGCCATGGCAGCAGACACTTTGGCTGGCCCACCACTGCCATCCACAAAGCAACAGGGATTGTTAGAAGAAAAATCCTGTGTAATAAATAATAGAGAAGCAACACTTACTGAGATTTGACACAGTTGCTCATGTTAATCAGGAACACTTTCAGTCAAAAATAACCAAAATGCAACTACCGATGGCTTAAATTAGTGGTTCTCAAAGTTTAGCTTGCATCAGCATCACCTGGAGGACTTGCTAAAGAACAGGTTGCTGGGCCTCGCCCCCAGGATCTTTCATTCAGTCTAGGGTGGTGCTCAAGGATGTACATTTCTGACAAGTTCCATGGCCGTGCTGATGCTAGTCTAGGTGTCTCACTTTCAGCACCACTGGTTTAAATCACAAGGCATTAGTTGACTAATGAACCAGAAGCTGGAGACAGGAGGTTCTCAACGTTGGTTGATCAGCACAGTGGTATGTTAAGGGTCCACTGTCGTCAGGTTTTTTTCTATCCATTGGCTCCACCAGGTTTAAAGTGATAGCTTTTCATCTCATGCGTATTTCCCTTTTTAAAATTTTAATTGACATGTCATCACACATATTTATGCGGTACAATGTTATGTTTCAATACAAGTATACATTGTGTAATGATCAAATCAAGGTAATTAGCATATCTATCACCTCAAACATTTATTATTTCTTTGTGGTGAGTGTATTAGTCCAGTTTTCATGCTGCTGACAAAGACATACCTGAGATGGGGCAATTTAACAAAGAAAGAGGTTTAATTGGACTTACAGGTCCACATGGCTGGGGAGGCCTCAGAATCGTGGTGGAAGGTGAAGGGCTCTTCCTACATGGCGGCAGCAAGAGAAAAGGAGGAAGAAGCTAGAGGGGAAACCCCTGATAAACCCATCATCAGATCTCGTGACGCTTATTCACTATCACGAGAATAGCATGAGAAAGACCGGCCCCCATGATTCAATTACTTCCCCCTGGGTCCCTCCCACAACATGTGGGAATTTTGGAAGATACAATTTAAGTTGAGATTTTGTTGGGGACATAGCCAACCCATCTCAGTGAGAATATTCAAAATTGCCTCTTCTAGCTTTTTGAAATACATATTATTGTTAACTATAGTCATCCTGCTGCGGAATAGAAGCCAGCATTTACTCCTCCTTACTGTAACTTTGTACCCATTGACCAACCTCTCCTTATTCCCTCCTCCCTCCTACTTTCCAAGGCCTCTGGTGACCACTGTTCTTACTTAAAGGTGCCCTCTCCTTTATGAAGTAAGCTTTTTGAGATTTCACATGTGAGTGAGATCATGAGGTATTTGTCTTTCTGTGCCTGGCTTTTTTCACTTAATGTAAGGATTTAATTCTTTTTAATAGCTGGATAGTATTCCATTGTGTGTATATATTACATTTTTTTCTATCCATTCACCTACTGTTGGACACTTAGGTTGATTCCATATCTTTGTGATTGTGAATAGTGCTGCAGTAAACATGGGAGTGCAGATCTGTCTCTGAGATATGGATTCCCTTTCCTCTAGATATATACCAAGTAGTGGGACTGTGGGATCATACAGTATTTGTAGTTTTAATTTTTGAGAAACTCCATACTGTCTTCTAGAATGACTACGCTAATTTACATTTCTCCCAATAGTTTATAAGGGTTCCCTTTTTTTCCATTTCCTTCCCAACGCTTGTTATCTTTTGTCGTTTTGATAATAGCCACTTTATCCTGGGGTGAGATGATACTTCATTTTGGTTTGATTTGCATTTATCTCGTGATTAGTGATGATGGGCACTTTTCTTATACCTGTTGGCCATTTGTATGTTCTTTTGAGAACTGTGGGTTTCAGTCTTTTGCCCATTCAAAAATCAGATGATTTGTTTTTTTTGCTATTGAGTTGTTTGAGTTCCTTATATATTCTGGTTATTGATTCTCAGGTGGTTTCCTCCTGCAAATATTTTCTCCCATTCTGTAGATTGCCTCTTCACTTTGTTGGTTGTTTCCTTTGCTGTACAGAAACTTTTTAGCTTGATATGACCCAATTTATCTATTTTTGCTCTGACTTCTATGCTGTTGAGGTCCTACCCCAAAAAACCTTTGCCCAGACCAATGTCTTGCAGCGTTTCCCCAGTGCTTTCTTCCCGTAGTTTCATATTATAGTTTACAGCCTTATACTTAAGTATTTAATTCATTTTCGATTTATTTTTGTATGTGGTGAGAAATAGAGGTCTAGGTTCTTTCTTTTGTATATGGATATCCAGCTTACCCAGCACCATTTATTGAAGAGGCTATTCTTTACTCAGTGTATCTTCTTGGCAGCTTTGTAAAAAATGTATTGGCTGTAAATTCATGGATTTATTTTTGGGTTCTTCCTTCTGTTTCATTGGTGTATGTGTCTGTTTTTATGCCACTATCATGCTGTTTTGCTTACTATAACTTTGTAGTGTGAAGTCAGGTAGTGTGATGCCTCCAGCTCCATTCTTTTAGCTCGGCATTGCTTCAGGGTCTTTTGTGGTTTTATGTAAGTTTTAGAATAGTTCTTTTTATTTCTGTGAAGAATGTCATTGATATTTTCATAGTGATTATGATGAATCTGTAGATCAATTTGGGTAGTATGAACATTTTAATGACATAATTTCTTCCAATTCTCAAACATGAGCTATGCTTCCACTTTTTTGTCCCCCTTCAATTTCTCTTCTCTTTCTATTCTCTTCCTTCTCTTCTCTTTCTTCCTTTCTTTTTTTCTTTCTCTCTCTCTCTTTCCTTCCTTCCTTCTTTTCTTCCTCTTTTTCTCTTTCTTTCTTTTCTTTTTCCTTTGAGACAGAGTCCCGCCCTGTCACCCAGGCTGCAGTACAATGGCATGATCTCGGCTTACCGAAACCTCTGCCTCCTGAGTTCAGGCAATTCTCCTGCCTCAGGCTCCCGAGTAACTGGGATTACAGGCGCATGCCACCATACCTGTCTAATTTTTTGTATCTTTAGTAGAGATGGGGTTTCACCATGTTGGCCAGGCCAGTATCAAACTCCTGACCTTGTGATCTGCCTGCCTCAGCCTCCCAAAGTGCTGGGATTACAGGTGTAAGCCACCATGCCAGACTCTTTTTTCCTTCCTTCCTTCCTTCCTTCCTTCCTTCCTTCCTTCCTTCCTTCCTTCCTTCCTTCCTTCCTTCCTCCCTCTCTCCCCATCCCTGCCTCCCTTCCTTCTTTCCTTCCTTTTTTTGCCATGTCTTGCTCTGTTGCCCAGCCTAGAATGTAGTGGGGTGATCTCAGCTCACTGCAACCTTCACCTTCTGAGTTCTCAAGCGATTCTTGTCTCCTGAGTACCTGGGATTACAGACACACACCACCATGCCCAGCTTATTTTTGTATTTTTAGAAAAGATGGGGCTTTACCATGTTGATCAGGCTGGTCTCAAACTCCTGAGCTCAAGCCATCTGCCCATCTTAGCCTTCCAAAGTGCTGGGATTATAGGCATGAGCCACCACACCTGGCCCTTTTTCAATTTCAATTTCTTTTGACAATTTTTTGTACTTTTTTTTTTCTCTGTAGAGATCTTTCACCTCTTTGTTTATATCCATGCTTAGGGTATTTTTTTTTTTTTTGGTAGCTATTGTAAAAAAGAATTGCTTTCTTGATTGCTTTTTTAGGTTGATCACTATTAGTGTAGAGAAATGCTACTGATTTTTGTATGTTGATTCTGTAACCTGCAACTTTACTAAGTTTGCTTATAAGTTCTAAAAGGTTTTGTGGAGTCCTTAAGTTTTCTCTCTACATAAAATCATGTTATCTACAACTAGGATAATTTGACTTATTCTTTTCCAATTTAAGTGCCCTTTATTTCTTTCTTTTGGCTACTCGCTCTGGCTAGAAACTCCAGAACTATGTTGAATAAAACTGGTAAAAGGGGGCATCTTTTTCTAATTCCATATCCTAGTGGAAAGGCTGTCAATTTTTCACTCTTCAGTATGATATTAGTGGCAGGTTTGTTACATATGAAGAGGTCTTCAAAAGGTTCATGCAAAATTAGGATTATTAGAAATTATTCATTAACTTCAAATTTTTGGTACCTAAACACATTCACACTAACTTATAACATATTTGAACATAATCTAGTTTGAGACACTAAGAAAGATAAGCTATCAGTTTGAAAAGAGCTCCCATTAGAGAAACATGAATTTTGCTAAACATCAAATTTATAGTGAAGCTTAAAAAAGTGGTAAAATCACTGATGCCTTGTGAAAAATTTATAGGGACAATGTTCCAAAGAAATCAGCAGTTTACAAATGGATAACTCATTTAAGAAGGGATGAGACAATATTGAAGATGAAGCTTGAAGTGGCAGACAAGCCACATTAATTTTTGGGAAAAAAATTCATCTTGTTTATGCCCTGGTTGAAGAGGATTGACAATTAACAGCAGAATCAATAGCCAACACCACAGACATCTCAATTCATTTAGTTTACACAATTCTGGCTGAAACATTGAAGCTGAGCAAACTTTCCACTTGACGAGTGCCAAAACTGTTGTGCCCAGATCAGCTGCAGACAGGGCAGATCTTTCAAGGGAAATTTTAAACAAGTAGGATCAAGATCCTAAAGGATTTCTTCAAAAAATTGCGGTAAGAAATACTACCTGGCTTTATCTGTATGATCCTGAAGACAAAGCATAACCAAAGCCAAGTGCAAAGGTCATGGCAATAATTTTGAGAGGTGCTCAGTGCATTTTTCTTATCAATGTTCTCAAGGGCAAAATAACAATATCTGCTTATTATGAGAGTGTTGGTAAAAGTTGGCCAAAAATTTAGCAGAAAAACATCTGGGAAAGCTCCACGATTCTTTCTCCACCATGACAATCTCCTGCTCATCAAACAAGGCCGTCCACCTTACAGTTCTGATTTGGTTTCTTCTGACTTCTTTCCATTTTCTAACCTTAAAAAACTTTAAAGGGAACTAATTTTCTTCAGTTAATAATGTAAAAAGGGCTACTTTGACGTGGCTAAATTCCCAGGACCCCCAGTTCTTTAGGAATTGACTAAGTGGCTAGTAGCATACAAAATTACCTTGAACTTGGAGATGAAGTTGAGAAATTACATATCTATGTAATTATATATATGTAAATACACACACACACACACACACACATATACATAGACGACTATCAATTCTACTCAAAGTATCCCAATAAATTGAAGATAAGGGAATACTTTGACACTCATTCTATGAGGCCAGCATTACTGTGATAACAAAACCACACAAGGACACACACACACACACACACACACACACAAACACACACACACACATCACATCACAGGGCAATATCCCCTATGAACATAGATGCAAGCATCCTCAATAAGATGCCAGCAAAGTGAAGACAACAACATATTAAAAGAATTGTATACTATGGCCAAGTGGGTTTCATTCCAGGGATACAAAGACAGTTCATTGTATATATATATATATA
>NW_022436948.1:14795545-14835427 GCF_009761245.1 Sapajus apella
ATCAGGCCTATTCAGCTAATTTTTTCTTTTTTGGTAGAGACAGGGTCTCACTGTGTTTTTGAGACTGGTCTCAAATTCCTGGCCTCAAGTGATCCTTCTGCCTTAGTCTCCCAAAGTGCTGGGATTACAGGTATGAGCCACAATACCTGGCCAAGTTTCTATTTTTTATGTTTATCTTTTAATTTTTCACATACTTTGTGAAGTCCCCTTTTATGGCCTTCCTTTGTTTTTTTGAGGTATGTTCCTTCTATAGCTAATTCATTGAATTTTTTTTTTTTTTATCTTGAAGGTATATTGAATGTTGTCAAATGCTTTTTCAGTGTCTGTTGAAATAATCGTAAGGTTTTTGTCCTTGATTCTGGTGATGCGATGTATCACATTGATCGATTTACATATGTTGAACTGTTCTTGTTTCCCAAATGAATCCCACTTGGCCATAGTATACAATTCTTTTAATATGTTGCTTTCTTCCCCTTACTGTTATCTTGTTGAAGATGTTTGCATCTATGCTTATCAGGGATATTGCTCTGTTATGTGTGTGTGTGTGTGTGTGTGTGTGTGTGTGTGTGTGTCCTTGTCTGGTTTTGTTATCAGAGTAATGCTGGACTCATAGAATGAGTGTCAAAATATTCCCTTCCCTTCAATTTTTGGGATACTTTGAGTTGAATTGGTAGCAGTTCTTTACATGTTTAGTAGAACTCAGTGGTGAATCTGTTAGGTCTGGGGATTTTCTGTAACGGAGGACATTTTATTACTATTTTGATCCTGTTACCCATTGCTGGTCTGTTGAGGGTTTCTATTTCTCTGTTGTTTAATTTCAGTAGGTTGTATGTGTCCAGGAATTTATTTATTTCTTTTAGGTTTACCAATTTGTTGATGCATAGTTATTCTTAGCAGTCTCTAGTGATTTTGCATTTCTCTGTTGGCAGTTGTTATTTTTTTTTGTTGTTGTTCCTGATTTTATTTATTTATTTATTTATTAGTGTAACTAAAGATTTGCTGATTTTATCTTTTCAAAAATTCAACTATTCAGTTTGTTGATCTTTTGTATTTTTTGTCTTAATTTCACTTATTTCTGCTCTTATTTTTTATTTTGCATTTCCTTCTACTAATTTTGGGTTTGGTTTACTCTTGGTTTTCCATTTTCTTGGGGTGCATTGTTAGATTACTCTTTCTCTTTTTGGATGTAGGCATTTATTGTCATAAATTTCCTCTTAGTATTACTTTTGCTGTATTCTACATGTTTTGGAATGTTGTTTCCATTTTCATTTGTCTTAACAAATGTTTAAATTTTTATTTTAATTTTTTCATTGACCCATTGGTTATTCAGGAGTGTGCCATTTAATTTCCATGTATGTGTAAAGTATTTCAGATTTCTCCTGATTTCTAGTTTTTTTTTGTTTTGTTTTTTTGCCTATTCTTTTTTTTTTTATTGCATTTTAGGTTTTGGGGTACATGTGAAGAACATGCAAGACTGTTGCATAGGTACACACATGGCAGTGTGATTTGCTGCCTTCCTCCCCTTCACCTATATCTGGCATTTCTCCCCATGCTATCTCTCCCCAGCTCCCCACCCCGCCGTCCCTCCCCCATTTCCCCCCAGTGTGTACTGCTCCCCTCCCTGTGTCCATGTGATCTCATTGTTCAACACCCGCCTATAAGTGAGAACATGAGGCGTTTGATTTTCTGCTCTTGTGTCAGTTTGCTGAGAATGATGGTTTCCAGTTTCATCCATGTCCCTGCAAAGGACACGAACTCATCATTTTTGATGGCTACATAATATTCCATGGTGTATATGTACCACATTTTCCCTGTCCAGTCTATCATCGATGGGCATTTGGGTTGGTTCCAGGTCTTTGCTATTGTAAATAGTGCTGCAATGAACATTCGTGTGCATGTGTCCTTATAGTATGGTCAGAAAAGATGCTTGACATCATCTTTATTCTCTTAGATTTGTTAAGGCCTATTTTGTGACGTAACCTATGATCTATCCTGCAGAATGTTTCATGTGCAATTGAGAAAAATGTGTATCCTGCAGCTATTGGATAAAATGTTCCATACATTTACATAAAATGTTCTGTAAACAGATCTGAAATGTCTGTTAGGTCAATTTGGTCTAGAGTGCAGTTTAAATCTGATGTTTCTTTGTTGATTTTCTGTCTACCTTTCCGCTGCTCAGAGTGTAGTGTTGAAGTCCCTGCTACTACATATTATTACTATGATGATTTTAGAGATGGAATCTCACTCTGTCATCCAAGCTGGAGTGCAGTGGCATGATCTTGGCTCAGCGCAACCTCTGCCTCCCAGGTTCAAGCAATTCTCCTGCCTCAGCCTCCTGAGTAGCTGGGATTACATGCATATGCCACCAGGTCCTGCTACTTTTTGTATTTTTAGTAGAGACGGGGTTTTGCCAGGTTGGCCAGGTTCATCTCGAACTCCTGACCTCAGGTGATCCACCCACCTTGTCCTCCCAATGTGCTGCAATTACAGACGTATGCCACTGTGCCTGGTTGCTACTATTACATATTGTGGTCTATCTCTACCTTTAAATCTAATAATGTTTGCTTTATATACTTGGGTGCTCCAGTGCTGGGTTTATATACATATATACAATTGTTATATCTAATAATGTTTGCTTTATATATTTGGGTGCTCCAGTGTTGGGTTTATATATATTTTGGGTTTATATATTTATATATATATAAATTTATATATATTTTCAATTGGGTTTATATATATACATTTCAATTTATATCCTTCTGCTGAATAGATCTTTCAGCTGAAATGACAGTCTTTTTTTTCTTTTTTTCCAGTTTTTGACTTACTTTGTCTTATCTCTTAGATGTATAGCTACTTCAGTTTTTTTTCGTTTCCATTTGTATGGAATATCTTTTTCTATCACTTTACTTTCAGTCTTTGTGCATCCTTATAGGCAAAGTCAGTTTCACATAGGCAGCACATAGTAGGGTCTTAAAAAAAAAAGATTCCATTATATCTTCCTTTTTTCAACTTTTAAGTTCCAGGACACATGTGAAGGATGTACCGTTTTGTTAACAGGCAAATGTGTGCCATGGTGGTTTACTGCACAGATCACCCTGTCACCCAGGTATTAAGCCCATCATGCATTAGCTATTCTTGATGCTCTCCCTCCTTCCCTGACAACAGGTGCTCAGTGTGTGTTGTTCCTCCCCACATGTCCATGTGTTCTCATCAGTCAGCTCCCACTTATAAGTGAGAACATGTGGTGTTTGATTTTCTGTTCCTGCATTAGTTTCTGAGGATAATGGCTTCCATCTTCACCCGTGTCCCTGCAAAGGACATGCTCTCATTCCTTTTTGTGGCTCCATAGTATTCCACGGTGTATATGTACCACATTTTCCTTATCTAGTCTATCATTGATAGGCATTTAGGTTGATTCCATGACATTGCTATAGTGCTGCAATGAACATATGCATGTATGTATTTTTATAATAGAATAGTTTATATTCCTTTGGGTATGTACCCAATAATGGGGTAGAATTCCTGGGGGTCAAACATTGGACTGGTGACTGGTTCCCAAACCAAGAGGGTGTATGCTTTGGGTGCACTGACTTGGGCTTTGCTTCCCTGCTATGCAGGACTGCTTGTTACTTGAGGGCAGGGAACCATGTGAGCTTTTGTACTGGGGTCCCTACTGTTTTGCTGGACCTAATCTCTGAGTAGGGCATGGCATTGCAGCCATTTGTGTGAGCATGGTGAAATGACGGTAGAGATGCAGTGCTTACTCTAGCAGATGGGGAGTGCAGGGTGCACTCTAGCAGTGGCTGTGGTTTCAAGATGGTGCTGTGCCTTAGAAGCTTGGATCATGGGTGTTGGGAAAGGCATAACATGGGATTCTTCTCTGAAACAGTGAGGCCATGTGAACTTAAGGCATCTCCCTAGACAGGGCTCAAGGTCTGTGAGGATTATGGGATGCTCCAGCAGCAAAGACTGCAGGTATCCATGGTGGTAACAAAGGCTGTTCAGGTTCTCCTCCTTACCTTTTTCCTGTAAAGAGAGGCGCTTTTTGGCTCTAAACCAGTCTCATCTGGGGAGAAGAGGTGACGGAAGCAGCATGCTTCGTTCGCTTCTCTATGCTGCCATCTTGAGTTTTCATTGTGCTCCACAGGGCTTCCTCTACTCCCTTGTACTCCAACACTCTTCTTTAGATGCTCTAGTCTATATCTAGTCATTTGTTATTTTGGTCCTTTTCATGTTGAGTGGAAACGAGTGTTAGGCACCTGGAGTCAGCCATCCTGCTGATCATGCATATCTCTTGATGGTTACCACAGGTGCTGCTGTGCTGGTTACCACATCCCCACACCGCCTTCAAAGGAAGAAGGATGAGTAAGAGAAAGGAAAAAAGGGCATAACTATCTTTCAAACTAGTTCCCTGGATACATGTGTAATTGGAGGTGATGAGACAATTTTGGGACTGGCAAATTATTATGGATTGGACACACATCCCTGGCAGAACGGGTAACCTTGAGTTATTAGTTGGCTCATGGTCACACTGCTGCTACCAAAGCTACATTTGTGTCTTTTGCTATTGTCTTAGATTTATAAAATATTGATATTCTTGAAGTGGATTGCTTTTTCAATTGAGCTAACTCTGTCTGTGGCATCCTGTAAGCTGGAATCTTTGGATCTTTTTCAATGTATCTTTGAGAACATCCTTGAAATGCTGTTTCTGTCCTTATCTTGAAAAAACATTGATTGAATTGAGAAAACAAAACCTGTTTCAGAAAATCTCTTGGTACATACATTAAATTTTATCACATGACACATCTTAATATTTCAGGTTTTTAAATCAAAAATAGTTTTTGGTTTTGCTTCTGATTTTCCTTACCAAAACATTGTAAACATTAAAAAAAATCTGATCAAAACAAACTAAGTTTGAAATTATAAATGATTCTCATTGCTATATTTTTGGAATTTCATATGAAATGCTTTTACTGAATAAACTGTGTCATATAAACCCCACCTAGTACAGTAACAGGTGGAATGCTGTGACTGAGAGGAAATAATAGTCTCCAGACTA
Organism: Sapajus apella; assembly: GCF_009761245.1. Classification (NCBI taxonomy): domain Eukaryota; kingdom Metazoa; phylum Chordata; class Mammalia; order Primates; family Cebidae; genus Sapajus; species Sapajus apella. The sequence continues at coordinate 14,800,605 of NW_022436948.1, forward strand.
TCATGTTATTAAAATACAAATTGAAAAATGCTTTTAAGATCTTGATTAATTCACAGGCTTCTGTTCAAAAACTTCAAGTGGTAAATATGCCTGTGGGTTGGGTGTTTTGCTTTTTACTTTGGGTTATGGTCAGCTGGAAAAAAAAAAAGCTGCTCTAGCAGGCTGCCGCCAAGCTGGAAGCGAAGCATCAGTGGAATCTCTTAGAAAAGTATTCTTTTGAAATTCCTGTGGTCAGCGTATGCTCAAGCTGAGAGAGGACAGAGGCAACTGGCTGGAACTGGTGTGTATTTCATAATGGCTGGTGGTGTGCTATCATTGGTTTAGTTTACCGCTAGCTTGGAGTCAAGTACCTTGTGTTACCTAGGTGTTCCCATGGGAGCCCAAAGGGGTCAGCCTTGTCTGAAGCCCTCCAAGGCAGGGACTACGCTTAATCCCATGAAGATTTCTGTGCTACCAGCAACTTTGCTAGTAGCTTTTCTTTGAAGGATCTGCAGTGCTTCCTGTGTTGGGAGAAAAATGGCTGCTCCTGAAGATGGATTGGGAACTTGGTTTCTCAAGTTTTGTTAAGGATTTTGTCACTCTGATTCTGTTTCTCAGCCACTGAGATGCATACTCAAAGGCAAATTTTTTGGTTTACTTCATTAACTCATGTGCGCTTCAGAAAAGTGGTTAAATACGTTGGATATAGACCAGAATTATTGAGAAGAGGACAAATAGCCCCAAACTTACCAACGGGTGGAGAAACTATGAGTGGTTATGAAAACAAGTTAGGAAGGGAAGTGAGGGGAGTTTCCTAAGGAAATTCTGGAGAAATGAGCCTAAAGTAATGTTGCTTTCAAAGTATATTTTATGTTGTGAGAATCACGGGGGTGTTTGCAAAAACTAAAGCAAAACAAAATAAAACGAAAAGAAACCCATAAAAGATCTCCGGCTCCATTTCAGATGTATGGGATCAAAATATAGGCGCTGGAGTGAGGGGGTGCTGTGGGCTGAATTGTGTCTTTTCAAAATTCTTATGTTGAAGTCCTTACAATACCTGAGAATGTGACTATTTGGAGATAGGGCCTTTAAAGAGGTGAGTGAGTTAAAATGAGACCTTTAGGGTGGGCCCTAATCCAATATGATTGGTGTCGTAAGAGGAGGAGATCAGGACACAGATGCATAGAAAGAGCTTGTGAAGGCAGAGGAGGAAGACGGCTATTTACAAGCCGTGGAGAGAAGTCTCAGAAGAAATCAAACCTGCAGATGCTTTGATCTTGGACCTATAGCTTCTGGAACTGTGAGAAACTTACTTTCTGTTGTTTAAGACACCCAGTATATGGTACTTCATTATGGAAGCCCTAGTAGAGTAACAGGTGGAATATGGATTTTTAAGATATCCCACAGGTGATTTTTTGTGCACATTAAAATTAAAGAATTGATATTTTAAGGTTGGAAAAATAAATTTGAGTTGATTCCCATTTGTTTTCTAAATTTTCTTGAGCAGTTGATTAAAATGGTCATGTAAAGAAATAAAAAGGTGAAGAGAAAATGCAAGCCTACAAATTCTTATTGCGTATGTGCAACCCTGGGCATAATGGAGGGGCGGGCCTTGGTGAGTTTTATTTGGTCCTCAGTACAAATAAGAACCAGGAATTATGCAGATGCCAGGCTCTGGCACAATACTGAGGTGTTCAGCTTCCAGGGACTGAGTGTTCTTGCCATCCTTACTCAACCAGGCACATTGAATGTTGCCTTCCTTGTCTGCAAAAATAAACAAGCAATGGTGTTCTTAGAGGGAAATGTACTCATTCACATCACACAGCACTAGGGTCTGGTTCAGGACGAGACAAGAAAAGTGCCCAGGGCACAAAACTTAAGGAGGTAAGGTCATGCAATCTGCATTGGCGTAATCTGGAGTTAGGTGCTCAGGGCATAGAATTTAAGGAGACACTCACTTTCAGGGTTCTACAAGGGCAGAGTCAACACTTGCATGACCTTGCCTGCTTAAATTTTGTGCCCTAGTCACCTGTTTGTCTCATCCTAGTCCTGACCTTGTTGCTATGAGATGTGAACTAGTACATTTCTCTCTAAGGATACAGCTGCTTGTTTTTGCAGACAAAGAAGGCAATGTTCAATGCATCTGAGTCTAGGAAGGTGGCAGGAACATGCAGTCCCTGGAAGTGGAGCACCCTCAGTGTTGTGTCAGTGCCTGGTAACTGATGAATGCCTGTTTCTAGTTTGTCCTGAAGCCAAGCAAAATTTGGCCTGCTTGTTGACTGCAGTCAAGAGAGGATTTGGGGACAAATAGTTATAGTCCCCCACTCTTTCTATGTTCCTTGTTTAGAGAGCATACTTAGCATCTTGCCTGGTGTATTCAAGGGAGTACAAACAAAAGCTGGTGATTGTTTTTGTTGAGTTTCCTGTTGGCTGGGGTTTGTTTCTCCTGCAGGTAGAGGTTTAGTCCAAGGATTATCTTGTCCAAGAACTAACTCCAAGGAGATAGTTGGGACTATCTCTTTATATTTCCCACCTGTTATTTTACTTGGAGTTCTGCCATGCCTACGATGTTATTGACTTTTCACTTGCATGCCTTTATTGACTCTTCACTTGTGTGCAAGCATTTGACTTTGGGTTGGTGATACTAGAGTCTTTGGCAGAAGTAATGACACTTGCCAAGTAGTGAAGACTGTGACCTCTATCAGTGAGGAAACATTTCAAAAAATCTGACTTACAAGGGTTTAAACAATGAGGAAGGATATTTACTCAGCTATGAAATGTTCGTGGGTAAGGCAGACTTTAGGTTGGTTGACCTGGTGATTCAATGCCACTGAACATTGTCTCTCTACATGTCCTGTACCATTTGAAGAATTGACATCTGCTATAGTTTGAATGTGTACCCCAAAGCTTATGTGCTAGAAACTTAATCCGCATTGCAACAGTGTTGAGATATGGGATCTTTAAGAGGCTCTGCCTTCATGAGTTGATTAGCACTATTATTGTGGAGATAGATAATTATCAATGAAATGGCTTCCTGGTAAAAGAATGAGCTTCCTCTTTCTCATACATGCATGCTTTCTTGCTGTTTCACGTTTCGCCATGAGATGACATAGCACGAAGGCTATTGCCAGATGCAGTCCTTGACCTTAGACTTCCCTACTTTCATAACTGTAAGAAATGAATCTCTTTTTCTTATAAATCACTTGATCTTAGGCATTCTGTTATAGCAGCCCTAAACGAACTGAGACAGCATCTTTCTAAGCATTATTCCCTCTCTTGATGAGGCAATGGCAACTAAATGCCAAATTACTCATTTCTTGGGGAGTAGGAAGGCAGAATACAGAAAGGAATCTTCTCTATGGTTATATGAGGTCAGCTTAGGCCAGGCATCTAGTCCGGATCTGAAAACTGATGCTGGGAGAATATGTGTTCTTTCTGAGCTAGGCCATTTCACTGTCTCAAGGGATTGGATTAGCACAATGGGTTTAAACCACTATTTCCCAAGTTCGATAGAGCATCAGACACATCTGGAGGGCTTGTAGAAACGTGGTCCACAGGACTCCACTTTCAGAGTCTCTGATTCAGTAAGTCTGGGGTAGGCCAGTTCACAATTTGCATTTCTAATCACTTTCAGCTAATGATAATATTGCTAGTTCAGGACCACAGCATTTTGTGAATGATTGATTTAAAATACCTAAAATTCACCTTTGAAGTTGATTTTGATTCTTCTAACAAGTTTGAGGCAACAAACAATGAGGTTTGGAATGGACTTTGGACAGTCACCATGACACCACTACAGCATTTTCAGCTCTTTTCCTTCTGCCATCTCCTGCTTCCTAGCAACTTTTCTGTCCTGATCCTGAATCCTGGACGTACAGAGTCCTCTTGTTGAAATGTTTTCATTGGAGCACCACCTTCTTACTACACTACCTTTGTCTGAGAGTGTTCTATGCTCCACAATGGTCCTCTTCTCTTTCATCCCTGGCCTCTCTCCAGTATAAATTTCCTCTTTCCTTTGCAGATCTCAACTATGTAATAGATTGTTATGTGACTAAGTGATATGATTGTCCCTCTCACAATTTTAAAAGGATGTTAAGTTTCTACCTGTGCACATGTATAAGGGAGCTATTTAGATCAAGTTATCCTTCCAGATATCTTTGGCCATTCCTGACCAACCTATTCTCTTTACTTCCAATTAAGCAGATTAAAGGTACCCCAAATGTAGAAAGTGAAATACTTCTGCTAGAGCAACATTTTAGACTCTAAAACCAGCATTACTAGATTTAGCCACTCATTTCTAGACTTCTGGATTGTAAGCCTAAAATAAAGCCACCCAGAAGGCAAGCTGGGGAGCTCTATGTATCTGCCCCACCCTCAGACTTCTGAGACACATACTGCGAAATTGTCATCTAGTAATTTACTTAATTTAAGCTTTTTCTTTGGGAGAGAAATCCGTTTTGAATATTTACTAAAACATGTGCTGTGCAGTGCAAACAGTGCTCTAAATCTTACTGATTCTCATCTTTACAGGAAATAGTTTAAATGATGACAAGTTCCAATAGTTTACATGCCCCAAAGGCCTTCAAAATAAGAATTTTGAAGGAATACAGAAAACAAACTTTTATATCGTTCTCATGTTTTCTAATGTAAAATTCATATGCTTTGCTACTCTAAACCTAGTTTGAAATAAACAACCTTAAGAATAGATGAAAATTTTGATGAATAGTGGAATTCTTTTAAATGGAAATCTCTTACATGTGATTTTCCTTGCCATCTAGAAATAAACCGTAATATTTATGTTGAATCAATCAATACTATATTTACTGAAGCTTTTGTCTGTAGATCCTAAAATTGTATTAGTTGTTGCAGGGAAAATAAAAAGGGTAAAATATATCTTATACTCAGTTGTTCCAAACTCGAATATAAACTTACAATTTCCTTATTAAACACTCATTCTCTAGCTTTTGTAGGGATAGAATATAGCCCCTAAGTATGGCTCCGTTTTAATTCAGTTATTCAGCAATGGAGGCTTCTGCTACCAGGCACTCCCAGGATTCAATGTTAAGCTATATACTATAAGTAAAATAAAATTTTCCTTTTTTAAAGAAATGTTTAAATATTGAGCCCTCTGTATTTCTTAGGTATTAAGAAAATGTTCCAAATGGCTTATTAGTTACACTAACACTACTTTTCTAGAAGTAGTCCATCCTTTCCCCACTATTGAGAATGACCCTTTAATTATTTCCTAAATTACCATATAAATGCAAAATTACCTGACATCTGTTTCCTGAATCTATTCTATTGTTTTGACCTTATTGTCTTATGCCTTGCTGCTTTCCTGGCTTCTTCGGTTTTAAGCTGCCATTTGGATTAGGATTGCATCAAATTTGCAAATAAATTGGGAGAGAATTAATGTCTTTAACTTTTTATTTATTTTTTAAATGCACAGGTGTAAAGTGAATGGCCTTTAGTGCTATAAGTTATGAAAATTATTACGTTTCACATTAAATTTCTTAATATGATTTTTATAAATGTTTTCTCATTGCTTGTTTTTGGCTTCTGAGAAAACATTTGATTTTGGTATTTTTACTTATGAACAATCATCTTACTAAAGTATCATATTTCTATTCATTTCTCAATATAATCTCTGCCTTTTCCAGACAAATAATTATCTTCTCTGAAAATGTTGGCTTTGCCTTCAAGATTACAACATTTATGTCTTTTGACATTCCCCTTCTATACTACTGAAACCATTCAACTGGGTACAAGTTTCCCTAACATTAGGCAATACTATTCTTCTGGGGGAGGGATGACCCTCTTTTTTCCCAATAGCCCAATCATTGTGTCTGGCTTGCCACAATGGGGAAAACTGAACCATCATATGGGCTTTCTGCTCTGTAATATCTCATATGCATATCACCCAGTCTCCAACTCTGAGAGTCTCTCTGTTGCTGTTATTCTTTAAAGGCAAACAAATACCAAGTAAAGGATTCACCTTTGCTTTTATTGACCATTTTAACCTGTGATATGGTTTGGCTCTGTGTCTCCACCCAAATCTCTTCTCAAATTGTAATCTTCCTAATCCTCCCATGTCAATGGAGGGACCTGGTGAGAGGTGATTGGATCAGGGTGGCAGTTTCCCCTAGAATGTTCTCATGATAGTGAGTAAATTCTCATGAAATCTGATGATTTTGTCAGTGGTAGTTTCTTCTGCTCTCTGCTCTTTCCTGCCTCTGTGTGAAGAGGGTCCTTGTTTCCCCTTCACCTTTGGCCCTGACTGTAAGTTTGCTGAGGCTTCCCCATCCATGTGGAACTGCGAGTCAATTAAACCTCTTTTCTTTATAAATTACCCACTGTCAGGTATTTCTTTATAGCAGAGTGAAAACAGACTAAGACAACCTGTAGTTGTTTCTCCTTCAGAGTCTGTAGCTTTCGCTGCTCTACGCTGCATAGTGAGACTGTCATAATGAGGAATGAGGGTCAGAACCAACAGCGAGGCATGATGAACTTTGCAGTGTGGTACGCCTTTCTCCATTGCCTTCATTCCTTCCTTTACTGTGAGGAAGTTCCTTTACTATTTCTTGTAGCAATTAATTTCTTGAGCTTTTATTGGTCCGAAAACATTTTTATTTCACTTTCATTTTTTGAAGATTTTGTTGCTGGCTATAGATGTACTCTATTAAGGAATTATTCCATTATCTCTTATTTTTCTTTTTCTTTTGATGAGAAAGTGATTACTGTTAATGTAGTTTCTGTGAATAGGAGTCTTTTTATCTGAATGCTTTGAAGACTGCCTCTTTAGTTTTGCTATTCAGCAGTTTGACTATAATGTGTCTACTTTTAAATTTTATTTTGAAAATTATCTTTAAGACTTGCTGCATGCTTAGATTTGTGAGTTGATGACTTTAATAAATTTTAGAAAATTCTCAGTCATGATCTCTTCGAAGTTTTGTCCCCACTTTTTCTTCTCTGCTCTCTAACTCCAATTGCATGTAAATTAGATAACTTCATATTTTCCCTTAATTTCTGTGATTTTCTGTTTGTTTGTTTTGATTTGTTTCGATTCCTCTTTCTCTCATACTTTAATATGGAAAAGTAATTCCATTGCCTTGTTTTTCAGTACACTGACCTGTTATCTTGCTCTGTCTGGTCTTCTGTTAAATCCACCTAATATTAATAATAATTTGGTTCTTTTTTATGCTGAAAACAGCATTTCAGTTGTTTCTCTAAATAATAGAGTTAAATGTAATAAAAGTTGGTAAAGTTAATATGGTGTTTTTAAAGTTATTTCAACATTTGGGGCATCTTTCTGGAGACTATTTTTGTCTTAAGAATGGCTCACATTTTTTTACTTCTTTTTTTTTTTTTGAAACGGAGTTTCACTCTTGTTGCCCAGGCTGGAGTGCAATGGCGCGATCTCGGCTCACCGCAACCTCCGCCTCCTGGGTTCAGGCAATTCTCCTGCCTCAGCCTCCTGAGTAGCTGGGATTACAGGCACGTGCCACCATGCCCAGCTGATTTTTTGTATTTTTAGTAGAGACGGGGTTTCACCATGTTGACCAGGATGGTCTCGATCCCTTGACTTCGTGATCCACCCGCCTCGGCCTCCCAAAGTGCTGGGATTACAGGCGTGAGCCACCGCGTCCGGCCCCCTTTTTTACTTCTTTAACTGTATTATAATAGTTTATTGTATACTAGACATTGTGTATGAAAGGGTAGTAGAAACAAAATTAGATATTCATGAACTCAGAAAAGGCTTGCCTTTCCATTTTTTTTTGAGGCAGCTAGAGTGAGAAATTAAAGTATTCAATCAAATCAGAAGCTGGGTTCAGCGGTGGGTTGGTTGACTCTCCAGGTAGTTTCAATTAACGTCTGGTGTTAATATCTTTAAGCAGAATTTTGAAATCTAATTACCCAGAACTGAAGATATCTCTTCCCTTCCCTCTTTCTCCCCTTTCCCTTCCTGACCCTAAATTCCTAGTGCTATCATTTATTTCACTGAAGTTAATGTGTGAAAGAATTGTCAAGCGAGGAAGACCAATCTTTGCTTGGGAGTCCTCCAGATTGAAGTCGGTCATTCATGCCAGCCCCGCTGTGGCTGTTAAAGTGATCTTTTTTTTCTACTGTAGAACACTCTGCTCAGTGCAGAGTCATTCCTCTGCCTGCCGTGCTCTTGCTTTAGGGTTGGTAGAGGCTACCAGTATTGGCTAATTCAGGAAGGACTCATTTTTTTAGGAATTTAGTTTATTTAGCATTCTTTAGTCTGCTCTTCTCTGATGACTTTAAAGAGTATAATAGTTTCTCTTGATGGAGAGCTTTATTATGAATAATAGAAGACTGTGTATTTCAAAGTGGTAACTTTTTACCTCTCCCTGCCAGGAGCATGAGGGGATTTTTCTCTAGCCTTCACTGTGAGAACTGAGTAGAGCTTCTGGAAGTAAAATTCGCAAAAGCATAGGAGACCCCTTATGCCTGAGCTTCCCATGAAGTTTTTAATTTACAGACTTGTCCACACTGAGTCCCCGGAAATTCATCAATGAGAATTTGGGTTTTTCTATCTGCCCAGAGTTTCTGCTCATAGGCTTCTGCTCCAGTAAGTTGTGTTTCTTGGTTTCCATCTGTCTGTCTTTCCAATTTAGGGGGGTTATGATCTGCCCTGTGACCTCATTTCCCTGATGAACCTAAGAAGCATCGTTGCTTTTTCAACTTGTTCAGCTTTTTACTTGTTATTAGAATGGCTTTTGTGACTTTCCAGCTTCTAGAAATGAGAAAGATGAATTTTTTCAGGATAGTTATTGATTAGAGTAGAGGTTGCATCATGGGAAATAATGGCTAGGTAGAGTGGTAACAGATTATAAAAGACCTTGAAAATTTGGCAGAGAAGTTTGAAGTCTGTACGGAAGGTAACAGGAGATACTCTGGATTCTTTTTTTTTTTTTTTTTGAGACGCAGTCTTGCTCTGTTGCCCATGCTAGAGTGCAGTGGGAGGATCTTGGCTCACTGTAATCTCTGCCTCCTGGGTTCAAGTGATTCTCCTGCCTCAGCCTCCCATGTACCTGGAATTACAGGAGCCTGACACTGCACCCGGCTAAGCTTTGTATTTTTTAGTAGAGATGGGCTTTCACCATCTTGGCCAGGCTGTTCTTGAACTCCTGACATCGTGATCCACCCTCCTCAGTCTTCCAAAGGGCTGGGATTACAGGCATGAGCCACAGTGTATGGCCCACTCTGGATTCTTTTTTTTTGAAATATGATGTACAACATGATGGCTTGATACATGTATACATTAGAGAATGGATAAATTAACATATCTGTCACCTCATATATTTATCATTTTTGTGGCAAGAACATTTAAAATCTACTTCCTTAGCCATTTCAAGTGTACGATACATTTATTTACTATAGCCACTATGGCGTACATTACATCTCTGGATTCTTAATATTTGGAGTGATGTGAGAAATGTGTTTTAGGAGGACAAATATGAAAACATTATTCACAATGTATTTCTAATGAAGGTGGTGGTGAAGGGCTGGTGTGGGGATAGGAAGGTGGGTAACAAGAAGGGAGGCACATAGCCAGGCATGATGGGCACCACCTGTAGTCCCATGTTCTCTGGAGGCTGAAGTGGGAGGATTATTTGAGCCCAGGAGTTCAAAGCCAGCCTGGGCAACATAGCAAGACTGTGTCTCTAAAAAGAAAAAAAGAAGACAAGCACAGCATCTCTCTCTCCAAAAGTGTTCTCTTCCCAATCAACTAATTTATGTCAAATGAAGGCACTTTTTCATCTGTCAATCCAGAAAACCTGAGATCATCTTCAATTCTCTCTTCCCTATTTCCTAAATCCAGGAAGTCACCAACTAGCTTAATGTGGCTCTTTTTGGCATGTGTGCCTGCTTCTACTCCTTTTCTGTGTTTGTTTCTCTCCTTCCCCAGTGGTTTGGACACTTCAAAATAGTTTAGTTGGGATAAAACATTGGCTTGGAAGGGAGGTAACAGATGTGCTTAGAGACAGGTGCTGACCTCTCTCTAAGGTCTCTCTAAGCATATCTCTAAGAAAGCAATTTTAAAATTCATAAAGTCTGGCATTCAACAGAAAATAAGCAGGTGACAAGACAACATAGACTGACAGAATATCTAAATGAAGATGTCTTCTAGGAAGTTTAAAATATGAAATGTGAGCATAAATGATATTTTAGGACTAAAGATGAAGATACAGAAATCATTCGTGTAACTACAGCTGTAGGAGTAGATCCATTTATCGAAGGGACATATTTAAAAGGGTTATTTATCCTGAGAGACACCTATATAAAAAGAATATGTATAAAAATAAGCATAGTCCTGTAAAATAAGTGAGGAAGGAGTATAGAACATATGTAGGAATATAAGAAATGTAGAGAGCAATAAGAAAATTTTAAAAATCAAAAGTGTATAATGTGATGAAAATGAAAATTTTCAAGTAAGAAATTAAACAACAGAATTGGGTGTCTCAGAGAGTTAGAGGAGAGTGAGAATTCAGAAAATAAGATTGGATTTTAAAACAAATGAGTTGTTGTACTCTGAGAATGATGAGGCAGTTCATCTGGATTCAACCTCTTGTTAACAACGATCAGAAAATCTGGACAAAATGTCAAAGAAAAAAAGTTTATCTGCTTGAAGTTATTAAAGAAGCAATTGGGTTGACTCACTCAGAGAAGTGAGACTGCATTGAGGGCTGTTTTTTGACTTATAGGTATCAATGAAATCTGGAAAAGAAAATTGAGAAGCTAAGATAACTGGAGAGAAAATTTGAAAGCTTTTTGTGACTTGGGAGAAAAAATTGAGGTACCTTCTGTTGGAACACTGTAAAACTCCCTATTTTAAGTTGAGAACCCAAAAGGTTATGCCCTGGGAGTTGGGGTAAATTTGAACTAGATGAGTCCTTGCAAGGACTGAAGCCACAATTTGAATTATCTTACTTCCTGAAATTGAATTAAGGCAATTCCAGATTATTCGTAATCTTGGATATCTACTAGAAAGAGAAAAGATTTTTTTTTCCCCTGGAGGAAGATATCACAGGATTCATATTATTTCTACAATTTGTATAATTATTTCTACAATTTTCAAATTAGTAATATCTGGTATTCAACAGAAAATAAGCAGGTGACGGAACAACATAGATCAAAATCCAAATAAATGACCAGAGAAAACCCCACAGGGTCTGCAAATAATAATATTATCAAATCTAAACTTTAAAATAACCATGCTTAATATGCTCCAGAAAATAAAGCATTGAAAAATTTGGCAAAAAAGTAGTAACTGTAAAAAGGAACCACATGTAAATCTACAACTGCAAAATACAAAGTGAAATATGGAGAGTTAAAATTAGGGAATGGAGAAGAGAGTGTAAATAACATTGAAAAAAATGAGTTGGATCCCCCGGAGCATAGAAGAGAGATAATGGGCCGGAAGCAATATATGGTGAGATTGAATCTGAGGATTTTCTCAAGTTAGCAAAAACCGTAAAGTCACATATTCAATCATTCCTACAGATCCTGAGCAAGAGAACAAACAAACAAACAAACCTGGGCTTGGCATATTAAAACATCTGAAAGCCAAAACAAAGAAAAATAATAAAAGCATTCAGACATTCAGAGGAGAAAAAGCCAAACGAATTTCAAAGGGACAACTATTAGTGGCAAGCTGACTGAAGAATTGAAACAATGAAAGCTAGCTAGTAATAAAACGTTATCTTCAGAGTTCTCATACTGCTCATAGTAAATAACTTGCTATTGTGAATTTTGTATCCAGGGAAAATAACATCCAAAAATAGATAAACGCATTTTTAGATAAGTAAAACCTGGCAGAATTCATCACCTGTACTTGACACCAAAGACATAGAAAGATTATTCAGGCTCAGAATCTGAGATACAGAAAGAAATAAAGAACAATAAAAATGAGAAACAGATGAAGAAATTTAAATGTTTAATGACTATGTAAAAAATAAAAGTAGAACCTTATGAGAAAATATGACAATATTATGTAAGTGGCAGGGGAATTAATGAAATTAAAAATGTTTCAATTTTTTGCCTTCCTCTGGAAGAGACAAAAAGTCTCATGTAACGTTAGATTTTTTAGGTAAATCAATGAAGAATAGGAAGGCCAGATATTAACACTAAGCTGATAGGGATAAAAAGTGGAATAATAAGAATATTTTATCCAGAAGGATAAAGAAGAAAAAAAGGGACAACCGTTTAGGTAAATAGAAGGGACTGAGTATGATAGTAGATGCAAATTGAAATATGTCACTAATTATATTAATTGTCAATTAACTAAATTCTCCAATTAGAACACAAAGTTTGTCAAATGGAATAAAGAGTTAATAATTTATAGCTTATAAGACTTGCATCAAAAAATTTAGGGTTAAAAGGAAAAGCAGATGAGAGAAGATATACCATGCAAACTCTACCAAAGGAAAGTTTGTACATATATTTACGTACCAGGCAACATACATTTTAGGACAAAAACATAAATAAAATACAGATGAAGTGTTGAAATGAATAAAGTATTTAATTCATAAGAAGATAAAAATTACGTGTTTGCATATATCCAATAACATTATATAAAGTGAAAATTTTCAAAAGTGGAAAAATCCCTAATCATAAGAAAGCATTTAAAAATGCCTTTCTCAAAAATAACTGGGCAACCAGACAGAACTATCAGTAAGAAAACAGAATGAAAGAACATGAATAACTCCCACCTAATTAGATACATGAGGACTACACTCAACAACTGTAAGATGAACTCTATTTTCAAGCAGACATGGAATATTTACATAAATTGACCACATGCAAGACCAGAAAGCAAGTCCTCCCAGATTTCTAGGGATTTAAATCACATGGAAGATTTCACTGAGTAAAGACCAATTAAACCACAAATCCATAAAAGAACGTTAACCAGAATGGAGTCAACCTAAGTGTCCATTAATGGATGAATGGATAAAGAAAATGTGGGGTATATACAAAATGGGATACTATTCAGCCATAAGAAGAAGGAATTGTCATTTGTAACAAGCTGGATAGACCTGGAGGAGATTATGCTAAGTGAAATAAGCCAGGCACTGAAGACAAATACCACATGATCTCACTGACATGTGAAATATAAAAATGTTAATCCCATAGAAGTAGAGAATAGATGATGGCTACCAAAGGCTGGCTGTGGGGATTGATGAATGAGATGTTGGCCAAAAGGTACAAAGTTTCAATTAGAAGGAATGTGTCTTTGAGATCTATTGCACAGCAAGGTAACTGTAGTTCATAATGATGTAACATATATTGCAAATTTGTTAAGAGAGCATTTTAAATGTCTGTGACACAAAAAAAAGTGAGGTGGAGGAAATGTTAGTTAGCTTTATTTAATCATTCCATAATGTATACATAAATTAAAATATCACATTATACCTCATGAATATAGACAAATATTATTTGTCAATTGTAAAAGAAGTTAACTAGAAAATCCTCACTTTTGGAAATGAATGACTGATGGGTCAAAAAAGACATCAGAAGGGAAAAAAGAACATATTTTGAAATCAATGATAATTTAAAAAGTGCATATCAAAATGTGGGATGCAATTAACGATTTGTTTAAAGAATAAGAATTCCTTAAATTATATTTTAAAGACTATTTTACAAATAATTTAGAGAACCCAATAAAAATAAAACTTCATATAAAATTACAAAAGATTTGGGCAGATACGTCACAAATGAAAGTATCTAACTAGCCAATAATCATATAAAAATACTTAATATTATTAGTTATCAAAGAAATGCAGTATAAAAACCCAAATGAGATATCACATGTTATTAGGATGGCTGACATTAAAAACACTGACCATACCAAGTGTTGGTGAGGATGTGTGACAATATTGTTAGTGGGAATGCGAAACTTGTGCAAATACTTTGGAAAGCAATATGGCAATGTCTTATGAAGTTAAACATATACTTACACCTAACATATAACTCAGCAATCCCATTACTAATTAATCATCCAAGAGAAATGGAACATATGTGCATGTAATATATTGTACAAGAATATTCATAGCAGTATTGTTTATGGATGCCAAAAAGTAGAAACAACTCAAATAGTCATCAACTGGCAAATGATTAAAAAAACTGTGGTATTTCTATACAATGGAATACTATTCAGAAGTAAAAAGTAGTAAAATATTAATGCATGCAACAATGCATTGGATCTCAAAAGTAGTGGATCTCAAAAATAGTGAAATCGTGCAAACACCACAGACTACATAATCTGTTATTTCATTTACCTGAAACTCTAAGACTGAATGATAGTGATAGAAAGCAAATTAGTAGTTCCCTGAAGCCACTCACCAGAGGTGGTGACTGACTGCCATAGGGCATGAGGAAACATTTTAGGGATTAGGATGGAGTTATTGTGTATCTTTATCTTACATGACTGTATGCACTTGCCAAATTTCACCAAATTGTATACATAGAATTAATGAAGTTTATTTTACATAAGTTATAACTCAATGAAAGAGTAAAATGATTGCAGAAACGCAAGGTTAGTTAAGTATTTGAAAATAAGTATAGTGTAAAGAAACATTAAGAGGGAAAAATCATTTGGTCCTCCCAGTAGATGCAGAAAAAGTATATAAAACTTAACATCTGTTTATAATAATACATTGAACACATAGCATTGTTAAAATATAAGGACGTTTCATTAACCAGGTCAATAATACCTATAATAAGTCTTCAGCAAACATTATATTGAGTAGTGAAATTTTGAGAGATCAGTGTTTGAAATAAGAATGCCTGATATTTGTTACTTCTAGTCATCATTTTATTGGAGTCTGTCTGCAAAAAGGCAAATGTAAGAAACAAAATTCTTTACAGTTAGAAAGAAATAAGGCTATCATATCATAGATCCTATGATCACATATGGACAAAATTAGGAACAAAATCACAAGTAGAATTGGTAGAAGCAGTAAGCAAAATTAGCATATTTTCTAAGCATAAGGTCTGTATATAAAATCAAAAGTATTTCTGTGTGTCAGCAACAAATAGACAATGAAACTTAAAAATGTTATGTATAATAACATAAAATATAAGACGCTAAGAATAAGCCTAGTGAAAGATGTGTACAATCTCTACACAGAAAACTATAAAATATTATTCAGAGAAATAAAAGAAATGGATGGCTACACCATATTACAGACTGAATGACTCAATATTATAAAGACATTAATTTCCCTACAAATTGATACATATATCAATTTGCATATATATATGTGTGTGTGTGTGTGTGTATGTGTGTGTGTGTGTATACATGCAAAGAGCCAAGAATAGCCAACATACTCTTGAAGTAAAAGAAGTTGAAAGAGTTATGCTATAAAGATGTCAAGACCCACTATAAAACTGTACTATATTTAAGACAATGTGATATTGGCACAAGGAAAACTAGACGAAGGGATAGAACTGATGTTCTAGGAACAGAACAATTTCTGTTGAAGGTGGTGCTGCAGGACAGTGGGAAAAAAGGAATCTTTTCAATACATGGTTCTGGGGCAATTGGACATCCACAGGAGGAAAATTTAGGCTTTACCTCTACTTCATACAGTAGACAAAAATTCAATTCCCTAGATTCTTTATTAAAATGTGAAAAGCAGGAGCATACAAATTTATAAAAGATAAGCTAGGAATATATATATATATGTACACACACACACACACACACACACACACACACACACACACACACATATTGCAGTTGAAGAAAGATTTCATAAACATGATCCCCAAACCCATTAAACATAAAGTAAAGGAAATGTCAATAGACAGGACAACGTCAGGATTAAGGTATTTCATTAAGAAAGTAAAAAGGTAAACCACCAAGCAGCAAAAAACATTTGCATAACAAGTAACGGACAAAGAGCTAGTGTCTGTATCATATAAAGGAACACCACAAGTGTTCAAGGGAGTTGAACAGGTATTTCACAAAAGATACATTCACATGGCCACAGACATGGAAAAGTGCTGTGCTAATCAGCAAATTACAAACTAAAGCCATTTTGAGGCACAAGTGTGTCCCTAAATGGCTAAAATTACAATGACTGACGACATGAAATGTTGACGTGGAAATGAAACTTTCTGAAACTGTTGGAGGCAGTAGAAATAGGTACAATTGCTAACTACCTATTAATGCTAATATATGTGTACTGTATGGTCTTGAAATTTGACTTTTAGTTACCCAACAGACACGTGTGTGCAAGTGCAGTAAGAGACTACATAAGAAGGTTCACAGAAACATTGTTTATTACAGCCAAATATTAAAAACAATCTAAATGTTAATAGTAATATAGATAAATTGTGTAATAGTCATACAATACGCATGCTGTATAACAGTGCAAATAAATGAACTGATGCATACAATGGCATGGATAAATCTCATCATCAGAATGTTGAAGAAATAAACTAGACACAATTCCATAAGGTAGCACATGAATCCATTCATAAAAAGATGAAAAACAGGAAAAATGAAACACCAGTGTTAGGCATAAGGTTAGAGATGGTCTTGTGGGAGGAGAGAAGATTTAGACAATGTTCTATTTTTTTTGTCATGAGAGACAGTTGATATTTACAAATATGTTGTGATAATTTATTAGTGTTTTTGTTTTATGTAATTTTCTGTTTATGTGTTAATATAACCACCCAGTGGGTTCAACCTGCCTGCTGCCTAGAGAGAGCCAATTTATCAAGACAGGGGAATTGCAATGGAGAAAGAGTAATTCGCACAGAGCTGGCTGTGCAGGAGACCACAGTTTAATTATTACTCAAATCAATCTCTCTGAACATTCTGGGATCTGAGTTTTTAAGATATTTTGGTGGGTAGGGGCTTGGGAAGTGGGGAGTGTGGTTTGGTCAGGCTGGAGATGGAATCCTAGGGGGTTGAAGTGAGTTTTTCTTGCTGTTTTCTGTCCCTGGGTGGGATCACAGAACTGGTTGAACCAGATTACTGGTCTGGGTGGTGTCAGTTGATCCATCCAATGCAGGGTCTACAAAATATCTGAGGCACTTATTTTAGATTTTACAATAGTGATGCTATCCCCAGGAGCAATCTGGGGAGGTTCAGACTCTTGGAGCCAGAGGCTGCATAACCCCCAAACTGTAATGCCTAATCTTGTAGTTAGTTTGTTAATTCTGCAAAGGCAGACTGGTCCCCAGGCAAGAAGGGAGACTTTTCGGGAAAGGGCTGTTATCAATTTTGTTTCAGAGTTAAACCATGAACCGAATACCTCCCCAAAGTTAGTTTGGCCTATGTCTGGGAATGAACAAGGACAGCTTAAAGGTTAGAAGAAAGATGGAGGCAGTTAGGGCTGATCTCTTTCACTGTCATAATTTCCTCAGTTACAATTTTTGCAAAGGTGGTTTCATTATCATTTACAATAAAATAAGGTCAAATGTAAAGCAGTCATTGGTGACCTTTAGGAGAATAATTTTAGCATAACATTGCTGACATTCAGCATAACATTCAGTAACATCTGAGGCAGAAGAAAGTGAAGGTAGGGAAAGGCTGGGCAGGATGTAAATAAGTTTCAGATCACTTTAAGGGGTGTTTGGCAATGGGAGCCAAGGATAGAAAAAAATTTGCTATTTTATTATTGTGGTGTATTTTAGCAAATAGTAAAATCTTCTTTATTCAAGAGTGGGAAGACATAAGTTTGCTTTTTTGTTTCCTGATACCTTTGATAAAATTCCATCAATGAAGTTTCATTATCTTTTCTCTGAATGCCTATTCAAACTGCACTAATATTAGATTTAGGAAGAAATAAACCTTTCTCTTATAAAGAACTCTTTTCATAATTTTGTTCATTCCATATGACAGCTAGGACTGAAAATTGAGGCAAGGCTGGGGAGGTATCTCAGCTCTACAAAAGAAAGATATTTGTAGAATCTTTCCATTTTCCCTTTTAGGATTGCTGAGAAGGCTTTTTGTTCCTGGCATGGCGTATAATTCTCTGTGGATGAGGAGACTTTGCTGTATTCTATGGCCTCTGAAAGTGCCTCAGCCCAACCAGCTGTCTGCTATTACAAGGGAAATTGGATAAAAAGTGCCGACTGCTGTTAGGACTCTTATCACAATGTACCGTGTGATCTGCTTCATATTTTAGTCTGAAAAAAAAAATGAGAGAGAGAGAGAGAGAGAGAGAGAGAGGGAGAGAGAGAGTTAAATCTGTAGTGCAGCAGTTTTTTAGAGAAATTCTGTCTTATCCTAGAGCTAGAAACAGTGGATCATGAAAGAGAAAAGAAACTTCACAGATAACCAGCCAAAAAAGAATTGAGTTGGAATGGGGTGTGATTCTGCTACCTTGATAGAGAATTGTTTTATTTAAAGTCCTTTGGGTTGGAAGCAGTATCATTAACATGACTTTGAAAAGAGGAACAACTATGAGATATGCAAAATCCACTCAGTTTTCATTGAACAAGCTGTAAAAGTTATGGTCCTATCAACCAGAATTTTACCCGATGAAATATCCAAATCAGCTGATGAGATTAAGTTTATAAAACATAGGTAGATTGTGCCAACAATCAAAAAGGTTATTACTGAATTTATTACAAAAGCATTAATGTTAAGAATTTGATTTATTCCACAATTTCCTACTATGGAAACATTTATACCATCACAAGTAATTTGGGCTTCCTATCTCAGGGTGTCACGGTACAAAATATACTTTGAATTTTAACTCAAAAATTTATTTAACCTGAGATATTTGAATCATATTCAGCTTTTTGGAGAAAAAGTTTGATATCAAACAAATCCATGCAACAACTAAGAAAGCATAGCCGGTAATTTTGCTTCAAACTAGAGACAGAATTTGCTTTCAAAACATTGAGTGAAGATCTAACCATGAAAATCCTTAATACACATATATTAAATATGTGGGTGATACATTTCTTTCTTTCTTTTTTTTTTTTGAGTCAAAGTCTCACTCTGCTGCCCAGGCTGGAGTGCAGTGTCACAATCTCGGCTCACTGCAACCTCTGCCTCCCGGGTTCAAGCGATTCTCCTGCCTCAGCCTCCCAAATAGCTGTGACTACAGGTGTCCACCACCACACCCAGCTAATTTTTTTATTGTATTTTTAGTAGAGACTGGGTTTCACCGTGTTAGCCAGGATGGTCTCGATCTCCTGACCTGGTGATCTGCCCGCCTTGACTTCCCGAAGTGCTGGGATTACAGGCAGGAGCCACTGCTCCTGGTCTATACATTTCTAATGATTATTTTAGGAAATATGTCTTTGAATTTCAATTTATTTTTGTATTTATTGTTTGGAATACTGATGACCCGGCACTTCTAAAGGAGTGATTTTATTTTCAGGGAACCTAATTTTGTTGCTTACTCTTAACTTGCCTGCCTTCATGCCCAGTAAAGATTTTACTCCAACCTTTCTCCAGAACTTGCTGCTTTCTTAGAGAATAATCTAATAATGAAAGATTATTAACAAATAATCTTTGTTAGAGAACAAAGGTGGATTTACCACAGTTGCATGTGTTATTGGAATATGAACTAATTTTATTTACCTATTAGTAATTAAAGTTTATGATTAGACAGATGATGTCTAATCATCCTTGTCCGTCTTCAGCAAGAATTCTGTTAGGTCAGTTTAGCCAGAGTTCCCCTTATCTCTGATGGTTCCTCTTAGTAATTTTCTATCCACTGACCCCCACACTGCTTCTTGGCTGTAAATTCCCCCTTGCCCATGCTGTATTCAAAGCTGAGTCCAATCTCTCTCTTCCAGTGCAAAATCCCACCTCCATGCCCCCCTATGCCCATTGTGGTGGTCCTGAACAAAGACTTCCTATTCTACTTTAACAAGGGCCATTGAATATTTTTTTCCTTTTAACAGTTGTTCCTTATTTTCTGCAGCTGCATCACGAATTCAGGGAACAGTGGGCCTAGAGTTAGGCTGTAGCTTGGTGGCAGCCGTGGCCTCTCTTTTGCTATAGACAAACTTCTCATTTCAAGGCATGTAGGTGTTATTCTCTCTTTATGTCTCACATGCTCTATTCTTCATCAAATTGTCATTTAATGGAAAGAAAAAAACACCTGGAAATATTTCTCACCCCCAGGAAGCATGTGAAATGTGTCCATCATATTTTTCTAGTTACTAAATAATTATTTCAACTTGCTCATCAGATCATGGGGAAATTCAGACCACACATTTTTTTCAGATTTCTGACTTTAGGAAAGATGTCTAATTTTATTTTGATATTTGTGCAGTGTAATATGAAATCGTGCCAATCTATTTCTATAACTGAATTCTGATTTATAATAATACCAATCTTAATATTATTTTTTTCTAGATTAGCACCATGAAGCTCCATGTACTCATCTGAGCTGAAGTTA
This sequence comes from Sapajus apella, assembly GCF_009761245.1. Lineage (NCBI taxonomy): Eukaryota > Metazoa > Chordata > Mammalia > Primates > Cebidae > Sapajus > Sapajus apella. The sequence goes on from NW_022436948.1 coordinate 14,820,986, forward strand.
TCAGGGAGACAAGAAAAACGAAAGCCTAAAATAACCTCGAGAAATAGTATTTGGGTGATTCTGCTCACAAATCATCTTATTTCACAAGGTTTGGGAGAGCTTCATTGCTTCCTGATGCAAGTTGGCCGTTTTGCAGTTTGAAGTTTTGAGGTGACTCACCTGAAAATTGAGTTAAAAGCAGCCTAAATAAGATGGCTCACCAAAATGACAGATGTATTATTTGAGGCTTACCAAGAGTGAAATACTTCAAGGTTCTCTCTCTCCGCCTTTCTCTCACTACTTTTTTCTTTTTTTTCCTTCAGGATTGACCCACTGGGAAAATCCTGGAATTTTATCTCATTTCTTGGTTTAAAAATATTTATATTATACTTCTAGACAACAAAGACTGTAATAATTTGTATACCATTTCTACTTTGGGTCCTCGTAGAAACATCCGAAGAAATATAAAATATTGAGAAGCAAACATTATCACTGGAAATTATAGGAAAGTACTGTTAAAAAGCTGGGGATAGGCCAGCCTCAGTGGCTCAGACCTGTAATCCCAGCACTTTGGGAGGCCATGACAGGCTGATCATAAGGTTGGGAGTTCGAGACCAGCCTGGCCAATACATTGAACCATCTCTACTAAAAATGCAAAAAAATTAGCTGGACGTGGTGGTAAATGACTGCAATCCCAGCTACTTGGGAAGCTGAGGCAGGAGAATTGCTTGAACCCAGGAGGCGGAGGTTGCAGTGAGCGGAGATTGTGTCTCTGCACTCTAGCCTAGGTGACAGAGCAAGACAGTCTCAAACATCTGGAGTTATTAGTTTCTTTATATTTAATGTAGAATTTTCCAAAACAAACGATTGGGACTGTCTGAGACTTTTAGAAAAGTCCCACTGGTGATGAATTTAGAGGGATGGGTATAAAAGGCTGTGTGTACCCTGGAGATGGTGACTTGGGTTCACCCAACTCCTTGTTCATGGATGTGGATCAAGTCTATGAGAATGCTTGTATTAGGAGATGTTAGAATTCATATAGGATTCACATTAAGCAAAAAGCTGCCAGGGAGGCAAGATGTCTTTGAGACAACTTTGATTTTTTCATTTGATGTGCTAAGCAGCATCCTGGCAAAACGGATTGTGTATGATTTACCAGGAACCTGGACATTACCATGAACCAGAAAGAGAAAAAGGCTAACAGCTGATCCTCAGCAGAATGGATCACCAGATAGAGTTGCTCCTCCATTTTCCTCAGCCTCTGAAACAGCCGTGTTCCCATGTGAGTTAGAGCAACTAAGCTTTCTGCCAAAGGTCTGAAAAAAATTTTTTTAGGAAAAATACACGATGTATGAGAGGGATCCAAAGAGCCTGCCCCATCCTCATTAAATATGGATGGATCACACCAAAATGCCTCAGTATGATACCGAAGAAAATGTTCTCAAGCTGAAAAAGAAGAAGATGCAGATGTCGTATTTCTAAAATATTTTCCACAAGAAAGAGAACAAATGTAAAATAATCTCTTTGTGCTTTCGATAATACTCTGGAAAATATGAAGCAGAAGCATGGGGAAAAAAACCCAGGAAACAGATTAAAAAGGGATCCAGTTGAGAGTGAGAGAGCAAGCGAAGGAATATTCAGTGAGTTGGATGAGGCAGGAAAAGATGAAACAAAATTGTAATCTCTGATTTAAAATTTGCATGAGAAAGACTAAAATCTGTATGAGGAGGCTTAAAATGGAAAAGTTTTTCTGTGATGTAATGAATTATAATGTGGAAAACAACTTTGAGAAGCTTTTCCAGAATTCAGATGAAGAGGATAAAGAATGAAATTGATGAGAGAGAAGATGATATGGTTCATGAATCCTGGAAATGTAATAGATGGAACGTGGTGTTTCAGAATTGTCTTCTGAACATTAACTGCAAGAAGAAATGAAACAAGACTTGCAGGATTTTGAGAAAGAATGTGTTTGCCCTTAATATTTTTGGTTTAATATTTAATTGGGTTTTTATTCATATAGAATGCAACTGAAGTACATATTCAGATAATAGTTGGCTAAAAAAGGAGACTTCTAATAATGTTCTCTTCTTAAGCTACAGGAAATTAGAAAGAAAACCTCAAAATGATTAATGGTGAATAGTGAATAAAATAATTAAATGAGTCTTATGATTGTAGTTGTAAAGTCAGTTAAACAGGTTTTAAATAATTACTGAAAAGAGATATGAATTAAAAAATGGAAACTGAGTTTTACTAACAAAAATATCCGTGAGAGATTGGGAGTATGATGTAACACTATGAATGTCTTCAAGTTCCATGGAGGAGAATCAATCAATTGTGTATTTTCTGATATTAGCTTTTTTTAAATTACAAAGACGTGTGAGATTATTTCATTGTGAGATACAGTGTTCCATATAGAATCTTGCACACGATGAATACGTAGGATTTAGTGCTTTAATCATAAAGCTAACCCCAGGGGCAGAAGGAGTGTGATACAAACCTACCCCAGCAGTCTGCTTTGTTCGTCCCTGATTATAAATTCATTCCTTCCCCATGGCCATGGACATCATCCTAACTTCTTTTGTTTTGAAATAAAATCATTTTGCCACCTGAAAAATATGATTTACTTTTGCCTCCTTTTGAATATTATATAAGTAGAATTAAATTCTGTGTGAATGTATTATTTTGTATGTTGCTTTTTTGTTCAATAGTTTGGGTCATTCATCTTGTTGATATAGCCTAGTTTATTTAACTTTATTACTTTACAGGATTTCATTATCTATTCATATGATAGATTGATCCCTTCTAATGTTAGTGAACTTTTGGCATATTTGCAATTCTTGGCTTTTATGAGATGTATGTCTTAAAATATTTTGCAAGGTGATGACGTACAGAATTGAATAAAGATGTAGGGGTAAAAACATAAAAATATTAGTACATCAAAAAAATGGTTAAAAAAAGTAAGAAATCTTAAAATAGGAGGACTTACAAAATGGGCTGACAAAAGCAAATCCAAACCTATAAAATAAATATGAACACATTAATTTTTTTTTTTTTGAGACAGTCTGGCTCTGTCCTCCAGGGTGGAGTGCAGTCATGTGATTTTGGCTCACTGCAACCTTTGCCTTCCAGTTCAAGCAATTCTCCTGCCTCAGCCTCCCTAGAATCTGGGATTACAGGTGCGTATAACCACACCCGGCTAATTTTTGTATTTTTAGTAGAGACGGGGTTTTCACCATGTTGACCAGGCTGGTCTTGCATTCCTGACCTCAGGTGATCTGCCCACCTCACTTCGGCCTCCCAAGGTGCTGGTTTCACAGGCATGAGCCATCATGCCTGGCCCTGAACACTGTACTTTTTATTAAAACCTAAATATTAGAACTGAGTTCAGAAACAATATCTGAATGTGAGCTATTTATTATGAGTACTCATAAAGTAAAACAATGCAAAAAGGGCAAGAGTAAAAGAGTAAGAAAAACTACATTAAGGCTCACACCTGTAATCCCAGCACTTTGGGAGGCGGAGGTGGGTGGATCACCTGAGATCAGGAGTTGGAGACCAGCCTGACTAACATGGTGAAACCTTGTCTCTACTGAAACTGCAAAAATTAGCTGGGCATGGTGGCGCATGCCTATACAGTAATCCCAGTTACTTGGGAGGTTGAGGCAGGAGAATCACTTGAATCCAGGAGGCAGAGGTTGAAGTGAGCAGAGATGACACCATTGCACTCCAGCCTGGGAAACAAGAGTGAAACTCTGTCTCAAAAACAAAAACAAAAACACTACATTAAGAAAGTCAAACAAAACACCTGGAGTTACAGTAATAATATTAAACAATTAGGCTTCAAGGTAAAAGTATAAAACAGAACAAAAATGGTTTGTGATTAAAAAAAGACCAGTGTAAAAACATTTTGTAATCCAAACTTGTAAAAATATCAAATTATATAAAAACCACAAATTCAGGTATAATTCAAGAAATTAAAAAATATGCATGTCCTGTTGGGCACAGTGGCTCATGCCTGTAATCCCAGTACTTTGGGAGGCTGAGGAGGGCGGATCATGAAGTCAAGAGATTCAGACGATCGTGGCCAATTTGGTGAAAGCCCGTCTCTACTAAATTACAAAAATTAGCTGGGCATGATGGCACGTGACTGTAGTCCCAGGTACTCGGGAGACTGAGGCAAAAGAATCGCTTAAACCCAGGAGGCAGAGATTGCAGTGAGCTGAGATCACACCACTGCTCTCCAGCTTGGCGACAGAGCAAGACTCCGTCTCAAAAAAAAAAAAAAAAAAAACACATGTTCTTTTCTTCGTATGTAACAGGAAATAAGAAATAATGCTAAGACATGTCCAAATAATATAATAAATTCAGAATGCATAATAGATTTAAAATTATATTTTCTATAACAAAAATATACTTAGTATATAATTAAAAATTCGATACATAACACGATATAATTTATGAAAGAGAAAGGGAAAATCACACAGATGGCAGAAATTAATGAAATTAGAAAACCTAAAAATAAAATATCTGCATAAAAAGGGAATGCAATAACGGATTAAAAATTACAGGCAAATATTTAAAACCCTTTTCTAAAATTTAAAATCTCAAGAATGAATGGATAGGAGGGAATATGAATATAAAATGACTCAATGAGAAAGGAAAAATAAAAAATCTGAGCATCTGAATAAAATATCAAGCTAGACATTAAAACGTTTTTTAAAAATCACTTTCTGAAAATGCTTTGGTCCCAGACACTGAACTGGTAAGCTCTGTGGTTTTGTTAAGCACAGATAAAGAATATAGGTTAGTGTTATACTCTATACACTCTTGTATGATATATAGATAGCTGACATTATTTTACAAACTATTACTACCCCAATCTGGTCATGAAAATACAAAAAAATCCAAAACACCGATTTCATTTATAAATCTCATCTCAACATTCTAAATAGAGTTATAGCAAGTTGAATTCCAGAAAAGTTATAGTTTTTTGTCAAAAACAAAGTTCTTACCAAAGGAGTAGAAAAAGTAGATGAACCTTTTAGTGTCGGAAAGGTCTGTTTTAGCCTAAATAACAAAGGAAGAAACTATTTTAAAACATCAATAGTTCATAAGTGTATGTCAATAATACAACGATCCAAATTAAAAGGCAAGAGTAGAAGAAGAAAAAAATAATGTAATCTCTGTCAAAGAGCCTATATGTTTACTATGTAAAGATCTGTTACAAATGAGTAAGAAAAATAAGTGCCTGAATAGAAAATTGGGCATAGCTGTAAGTAGACAATTCACTAAAAAAGTAATGCTTGCCACCAATAAATAAATAAATAGCAGCTTCTTTCATCATCAGAGTACTACAGATTAGAACACTAGTTCAGTATCTAGTGATGATTAGTTCATTGCAACTCTGTGGAAGTCCAAAGGCATTTGAAGACCCTGATGTATTCCTAGGGCACTTCTCAGTCTACACCCTAACACCATGTTCCCATTTCCAGGAATTCTTTTGGGTATTTGTCTGATGCATGCTCCTTTTGTCAACATTTGAGTTGACCAAATGTGAAAATTAGGCCCTTTCCAACACACGCGAAATGTGCAGGATTCAGAGACTGCAGAGCCTGTAGAGGTTGCAGAAAGGCTTATTTTAGGTATACATAGGCCCGGCTCGGACTCATGTCCAAAATGGCTGAACATTAGACAAAGAGAAAGGCTTTCTTTTATACTTTTCAATGCAAAGCAGGAAGTAAGTTTTACAGAAATGGGCACAAAGGCAGTTAATCATCCCTGACTTGTCTTGTGGCATGCCTTATATCTTGAAAAACATGTTTGTAACGTAACTTATCTGTGCGGTGGCCTTGCAGCTGTTACAAAGGAAAACAGGGATTTAGAGAACTCTTAAGGAATGTTGAAATAGATAAGGTTAATGTTCTGCAGAAGGAAGGAGAGCCACTTACTATTTCTCCTTAACTTAGGCTCTGGTGGGACCTTCTTACAAACAATTTTTGTTTGCTAGAGTTATTTTAATTTTATATCATGATGTTTCATTAATTTTCTCTTCCCTCTTCAATACAAACCTCACTAGTATCATCCATACTGATGAAGGGGAGGTGGGGGAGAGAACACATAATGACAACTTGGACAACTTCACAGAGGAAAACATATATTCCCGTTCTTCAAATTTCCTTCACACCACTACCTTTGGAGGAAGTTTTGTTAAGCACAGATAAAGAACTCAGGTCAGTGTTATACTTTTCTATGACATGCAGATAGCTGACAGAATTTCCATGAGATTGCGCAGCCTTAAAATATGAGATTGGCTCATTGTCTCCTCCTCCATCTATGCTCCCTGTCCCTCTCCTATTCCTTGACACCTTTCTCTTCTCCCCAGCAATTCTGGTTGTACCAGTGGCTCAGTAAATGAGCTGCCACTTTGTTGCCTTGGCTTCTGTTGACAAAAAATAGAGCTCTGAGAGCCTCATCCTCTATTCCAAAGAACTGACCAAAGTTCCTAAATAAGATGGTTAGGAATGATTCTTTCATTAAGAAGAATCAGCTACTGGCTTTTGGGATAATGATGGTTCTACCATGATATTAAGACAGAATATAAGTCTTCAAAAAACATTTTTGTATTTGCTCTGGGCCACTTTAGGCTCCTTTCCAGTATTTCCTAAGGATATTTGTTTGCTCTCTACTGCCATCAGAATTACTTTAGACAGGTTTGGAACTCAGCCATTTCCCGTTCCCCTCCACCTCCCTCAAGTATTACCCACCACTTCAGGCTTCCTCTTTCAGAAGTGTGGATCCTAAAGCTTAGGAGGACCACCTTTATCCCTGCCACCATGGTGAGGAATGACAGCCTAGTGAGTTGATCTTGGCCATAGCTATAAAGTTTATGAAGAAATGAAATACCTTTTAACTATAGCTAGTACAAAATTTTAGGATTTGTGTTGAAATCTTGAGCCCTATTCACGATCTAAAAGTATGAAGCTGTAATGGTTAGTGATTACAAGTTGCTTGGAGTCTATATTTTATTAATTGCATGCACTGAGAAGTTATATATGGTTAGGAATCTATGACAACTTTAAATAAATTGAAATTTTTATTTTGGAAAAATTGGAGCTCTATAAAGCCTTGTCTTAAATGAAAGAAAAAAAGGAGTGGAGAACCATTATGTATTGAATGTCCACACGCTCCAGGGATTACTTTATTGGTCCTCATAGGCATTACTTTATTAGTCTATGTAGGTCCTACTGTTGTTTCCATTTGTAGTTAGGGAAAAGAGGATGAGCAGTCTTACAGCTTTTCCCAAGGTTCTACATGGTTAAGAGGTGGTGAGGCAGGACAAGTAAGCCCCCAAATTGGGGCTTAGCTCAGGAGGGTTCTTGGTTTCTCCCAGAAAAGGATTCAAGGATGATCCAGTGATGTTAAACAGCAACTTTTATTGAAGTGGCAAGCACCTCTGTACAACAGCAGAGGAACTGCTCCTTGTGGAGCAGGCAGTGTGCCCAAAGTAGCAGCTCATGAGCAGCTGTGCACTCATATTTATACCCACTTTTAATTACATGCAAATAAGGGGTTGTTTATGCAGAAATTTCTAGGAAAATGGTGTTAGCTTCTGACTGGTTGGGTTGTTGCCATGGCAAGAGATGGTAACATCTGGGCCTTGTCATGATGATGGTAAACTGACATGACATGTTGGTGGGCGTGTCTTATGAGGAGGTGCTTCCATCCTAGACCTATTTTAGCTAGTCCTCAATTTGGTCTGTGACCAAGCCTTGCTTTCAGAGTCGAACCCCATCTCTTAGCTTAGTTGAGCACACTTTTCGTCTGTAATCTTCACAGTAAACTGTGAGATACTCTATACAGCCAATGGTTTTTGCTTGCCTCATTTAAATTATGCAAATTACCTGGATAATTGGGTTTTCTGTAATAGAAATCTGGAAAGGCTGTTGTGAAACTTGAAATTTTAAGAATTTCTCCAGAAGTCCCTTGGTTACCCTAAGTCTATTATGCTATCCTCGGTTTAATTTTTTTAAAAAAATTGTAGTAGTTGCTTTTTTTTTTTTTTAAAAGCATTCTTTTCTTTTTTTCATTCTTTACATATTGCTAATTTCATATTATAGCCAAGCCATTGACATTCACCTTTGGATCACTGCAGCTATGGCACTCTCTTAATTGGAAGAGGGTGAATGTTAATCATTTAAATTATTATTATGATGATTCAGTGCCAAGAGTGCCCAACAGTCTTTTTAATGTGGAAATACACCAAATGATAATAGGACAAAATTTACTCCTTCCCTGTGTGGCTGTAATTTAAAGGTGAAAATAAGTACAATGCAGCTAAATGCGATTATTAGTTAGTGCCAAATATTAGAACTTTACGAGCTGTGAATACAGTTGCCTCTCCTTTTTCATCATTTCTCTTTCTGTGGTTTTAGTTACCCTCAGGACAATACAAGATATTTTGAGAGAAAGAGAGAGACATTCATATAACTTTTATTACAGTATGTTGTTATGATGGTTCTATTTTATTATGGTTGTTGTTAATCACTTACTGTGCCTAATTTATAAATTAAACTTTATCATAAGCGTGCATATCTAGGAAACAATAGTCTATGTAGGATTTGGTACTATCCATGATTTCAGAAATCCACTGGGGATCTTGGAAGATATCCCTTGAGAATAAGGCTGGGGGGGACTATTTTAATGCTTCAGGAGCCTTCTCTTATGCTATTTGTAGAAAATTTAAAATGATGAGCATAGATGTTTCACCATCACTTTGTATAATTTAGAATTTAATTTTTCAGTTTTAGTCTCCTATAGTGTAAGAACAAACCTGATAGGGTTAACCCTTAATTTATACTTAAGACATGAAAATTATTGCTATAACTTTAAGAAGAGTTAAGTCAAAACAAGATTTGGGTAGGCAGCTGAAGACTGGAACAATATTTTATTTACATTTCTCTTGGGCTTGATTCCAATGGGTAACTTGAAAGCAGAGAGACTCTCTTACTGCCAGATCTCAGAGCCAATAATAATGAGGACTCCCTCAGTTTTGCCATTCCCTGCATTTATCTGTGAATGACATTTCTGGTTTCCTAGAAAAAAAGCAAAAAACAAAAACAAAAACAAAAAAACCTGTGTCAGCAAATTGCCTGCCTTAGTTTTGGAAATTCTGTGTAACATCATGCTGCTTTAATATCTTTTGGAAGCTTAGAATATTAATCTCTTCTTACTTTAAAATAATTGAGATGAAAACTGTTTGTAATGTTCAATGATAGTTTCCGTTCTTGTAGTGCCTTTTATGTGTGAATCACAAAGCATTTTGCAAACCATAACTCAGTTCCTGTAGCTCCCTGGTGAGGCAGATCCCATTACCCCTGTTTTACAGATGATCATGAAACAGACCCATGGAGTTTCAATGAGCAGCCTCAGGTCAGGCAATGAGTCAGTGGGAAAGTCGGGGAAGGAATTTGCAGAACTTTTGACATACCCCTTGAATTTGACACATTAAGAAGGGTAAGCATTGATAAATGAGGAAGATAAGCGAAGAGCTATTGGAAGAGCTGTTTTGTAACAAGCAATAGTTGTTCTGATAAATTTTAAAATTTACCTTCGCTTTTGAGTTTGTATATAAATGAAAGCTTGTTGGACTACTACCAGGATACTTTTTTGTGGCTTCCAATAAGTAATATACATAGCTAAAGAGGGAAGATGTTTAAAATATGCAATAGCAGAAAGTGCAGTGCAATATGCAAGAAATCATTTCAATAGACACGATGTACTGTTTGGGTATGCAATAATGTGCAAACTTAAATGCTAAATTCAAAGGTCAACATACCAAATTATTTGGCATGATGAGTTGCCAGAAAAAAATATATTGCAATTTCAGATGCATGTAAGCTAAGGCATAATTTTGTTTTTATTATACTTTAAGTTCTGAGGTACATGTACAGGTTTGTTACATAGGTATACATGTACCTTGGTGGTTGGCTGCATCCATCATCCTGTCATCTACATTAGGCATTTCTTCTAATGCTATCCCTCCTCTAGCCCCCCACCCCATGACAGGCCCCAGTGTGTGACGTTCCCCTCCCTGTGTTCATGTGTTCTCATTGTTCAACTCCCACTTATGAGTGAGAACACGTGGTGTTTGGTTTTCTGTTCCTGTGTTAGTTTGCTGAGAATGATGGTTTCCAGCTTCATCTATGTCCCTGCAAAGGACATGAACTCATCTCTTTTCATGGCTGCATAGTATTCCATGGTGTATATGTGCCACATTTTCTTTATTCAGTCTATCATTGATGGGCATTTGGGTTGGTTACAAGTCTTTGCTATTGTGAACAGAAGGCATAATTTTAAAAATTTATCAGAACAGCTATTGCTCATTGCAAAATAGCTTTTCTGACAGCTTGTGAAAAAACTGGAAGCCGCTTTTCATAGAGGTCATTTAGTCAGTTCAACTTGTGTTGTACTCAACTTAAGAGAATTCTATTTGCTAAAAGTACTTGGAGAAGGAGGAGTTCATTAGATAATATGAGAAAATGGTCTTTTAGTGACATGTGGACCTCTTATCTGTAGCAGATAAAATGGTTTGGTCATTGAGGGAGATGGGTCGGCTGTCCAGATTGAAGCTGGTGTCTACATTTTGATTGGAGGTGTGCAGTGACAACAGGATCAGGGTCTGTTCCTCCAGTTGGCTGCTGAGGCTTTTAGTTTCGTCAGTTCACTCAGGGTTAGCAGGTTCTGGAGGACTAACCAAAGTTGGCCAAATTTTAGAGAGACTGATATACAAGCCAGGGTGCAAATGTAACTCACATTGAAATCAGATTGGCATACTTATGCTAAGTACTGAAGGTGTTTTATTTCTAGTAGATAAGGACATTTGAAAAACCAAGTCAATATCAGAATTCTATTTGAAAAGTCTATTTCAAGGATCGGATGATCTGAATGGCATGTCTGTCGTGTCTACAAAAGATATATTTGCCTAGTGAAGAGTAAAAGCATTTGCGGGGCCGATTGGATGCTGTACAGGCCTCTACCTGTAGGCAAAGATACCATTACCCTTTATGTGTTTTCATTAGTTGGACAACAGTTTCTGTAATAAAAATTGTGCTTTTGCGTGGGTGTTGAGGTGTGGAAAACAATCTGGTCTGAAAACAATCCATTCGGAGGTCATGTCTTCCAAAGTTGATTATTTTGAATATGCCCACCACATTTCACTCACTTTATTGCTTTCTTTTTTATTGATTCTCACTAATTTCTATTACCATGCTTGTCTTCTGAATTACTACTCAAAGTTCTGGGGATTACCATTACCCTTACATAATGTACTATATAATTTTTCGTACTGTAAGTTAGTCATTCCTTTTAGTTCTTCCTAGTTATTTTTTAGTTTTCTTTCTTGAGCTTATTGTTTTTTTACATTAGATATTTTTGCAGAACCAAAAGTTACTGTGGAATTTATACTGTGCCTTTCTTGGGAAGGAAAGAAGAGTTGGTGGCAGTGTTGATATTAGTAGGGGAAAAAGGATACTGAAGTTAAGGAATGACGTGAAAGATGAGATTGGGTATATCAGTCTCAGTTGCTTATTTTCCAGAAGGGTCGTTTTATCAACCTTTAGTTATTTTGCTATTTAGCCAAAGCAATTGCTTGCTTCAGGTTCACTTCATAGTTCAGTATCAATGATAACCGTGATCAGAAAAGCAAGGACTGAGCAATGCTTTACAATTAGTGTAAGATGTCTGACCCTTTGCCTGGGCTGTGACCTTCTTTGCCTGTGGCTCAGGAGCATTCAGGGAAAGGCACATTGTCCTAAAACACAAAAGATGTTTGCATCCAGTTTGATCTTCACCCTAAATAATGGGAATTCAGTATCAGCGAGAGACAGCCTGAGGAAACCACCTTAGAATATACAATGGATACAGAAAATGGAAGGCTGACTTGGGAGCAATTAAGAGGAATCAGGTCAGCTATTCTCAGCATTGCTACTAGTATTTTATTTTTCCATTATTAATTCCATCTTCAATCCACCACGAACTGCAAAGCAATTTCCCTTATGATATAAGACTGTGCATAAGACTGTGTATTCTTAAAAAATCTGACCCATGAAGACTGGTGAAGTCCCCATAGTTTCCATTAATCCCCGAGAGCTTCCATGTGCCTGACTACTTCATCTGATGTGGAAAACCCTGCATACACATGTTCTCCACAGGCTCTGGAGCTTCCAAGTGTTTACTTAAGAAATGGAGCCAGCATAAATGAAGACTCTGGAGTGTCTGATGCTCCTTGAAAGTACCGAGGGTGCTGGTCATTAGCCTGATTCATTGCATTAAGCACGTGGGCCTTAGGATGCTGAAGCCATCCCATTGGTCTCTCTAATTCCTGTAAGAATCCCCATCACAATGTTCCTTGATAATGAGCTGTTTCTCTGCTCTGAACATTTCCAATGATGTGAAACATGAAATTTCAATTTTTATGAGCATCAACTAAGCCCATCTCAGGGATCCCCAATCCTGGTGTACTGGCAATTTAGAGAATGATAGTAGTTTTATTTTCATGGCCAAAACAACATCTTCAGTCTCATGTCCTCTTCCAGAACATTCCCGCTTCTCTATCAAGAAGTATAGTCCATTTTACCTCCCCTGGGATCTGGATGGGCCTTTGGGATGCCTTGCTATGTAAAGTATAGCAAAAGTGATGGTAGATGACTTCCTAGGTCAGAAAAAGTAATATTTATTATTTTATTAATATATACTTATCATATAAAAATATATTAATATATTAATAAGTATATCAATAAACAATATGGTTACATTAATATATAAACATATATTATAACATATTAATAGTATATATTATAACATGTATATTATAACATATATTAATATATCATAAAAGGTAATAATATATAATACATAATATAATACAATTCATAATATATAATACATATACATTGAGATACCATCTTATGCCAGTTAGAATGGCGATCATTAAAAAATTTGGAGACAACAGATGCTGGAGAGGATGTGGAGAAATAGGAACACTTTACACTGTTGGTGGAAGTGTAAATTAGTTCCACCATTGTGGAAGACAGTGTGGCGATTCCTCAAGGGCCTAGGAATAGAAATTCCATTTGACCCAGCAATCCCATTACTGGGTATATATCCAAAGGATTATAAATCATTCTATTATAAGGACACATGCACACGTATGTTCATTTCAGCAATGTTTACAATAGCAAAGACCTGGAACCAACCCAAATGCCCATCGATGATAGACTGGACAGGGAAAATGTGGCACATATACACCATGGAATACTATGCAGCCATCAAAAACGATGAGTTTGTGTCCTTTGTAGGGACATGGATGAACCTGGAAACCATCATTCTCAGCAAACTGACTCAAGAACAGAAAATCAAACACTGCATGTTCTCACTCATAGGCAAGTGTTGAACGATGAGAACACATGGACACAGGGAGGGGAACATCACACACTGAGGTCTGTGGTGGGGGACTAGGGGAGGGACAGTGAGGGGTAGGGAGTTGGGGAGAGATAACATGGGGAGAAATGCCAGATACAGGTGATGGGGATGGAGGCAGCAAACCACATTGACAGGTATGTACCTATGCAACAATCCTGCATGCCATTTACATGTACCCCAGAATCTAAAATGCAATTATACATATATATGTATTTAAAAATATATATATAAAATACATAATATATAAATACATTTATTATATATACTTATATGATATATACTTAATATATAATACATAATATATAAAAACAATATATTTATTGTGTATACTTATATGATATATACTTACATAATATATAAACACAATATAATATATATAAGTATATATTATATAATATATAAATATATATTATACAATATATTATTTTTATATATGTATATATAAGTATATATTGTATTTTTATTTTTATATAAAAATAATTAATAAGTATATACTTATATATAAGTATATATTATGTGTTATATATAAGTATATACCATATAAGCATGTGATATATATTTATCACATATATGATATGATATACATGTATCCTATATGTGATATATATATCATATATTTAGATATACTTTCTTGAGGTTCTCACTCTTGGAACCAGCCTCAGTGTTGGAGAAATCCTGGTCACACAAAGAGGCCACACATAGGTATTCCCATAACGGCAAGAGTCAGCTGCCATATGTCTGAAACAAATGAACCTTCAGACAATCACAGACTCCCCATACATCTGGAGCAGAGAGGAACTGCCCTGCTGCACTTTGTGCAAATTCTCAAGCCACTGAATCCTTAGGCATAATAAATGGGTGCTTTATGCTCCTATGTTTTGGGGTAACTTGTTACAAATTACTTGATAAGCAGAAGAGGGAGCAGGGCACTTGAAATTGTGTGTGTGTGTGTGTGTGTGTGTGTGTGTGTGTGTGTGTGTGTGT